>NC_020493.1:13269158-13277474 GCF_000184155.1 Fragaria vesca subsp. vesca | reverse complement strand
GAGAGAGAGAGAGAGTTTAGCTGACATCCGACATCCATATAATAACAAAGAGATGCCACTATATTAGCCTCCCCGCAATGAACTAAGGTCTTGATTCTAGGGCTGGAACCGGTACGGCAACCGACTTTTTAGTCTTAAACTGGCTACCGAGCCAATCTTCTTTGGTATAGAGATTTCAAAACCGTAACCGATCCAAAAAATCGGTATCCCGACAAGTCGGTTGCCTAAAATGTCATTTTGGCGTCGGTTATTAATCGGAATTACCGATCTACAGAAGAGAAGAAGATGAAAAGAACAGTAACTGAAAGCTCATTTGATTCCAAACTTGCTAAAACCCATTCGATTTTCTAAGCTTGGATGACATGTTTCGCATACTAAACCTGCAAATTACGAAAACCCAACTCAAATCTTCACTAGAATTCTAAAATCTGAAGGAAACTAAACAAAAAGTGACTTGTGAAAGAGGAGATGATACAGTTTTGATGATGGAGATGATGATAAATTGATAAAATTGAAGGAGATTATTGAAACGAAGAAAGCCTTTAGGATAAAAATTAAAAAATCAAAGAGGAAGATCTCGCATACCTGTTATAGCGTTCTGCACTTCTACATATAATGATAGAGGAGAACTGGAGGAGGCGAAGAAAACCACACAAAATGGATTTGATAAAGTGAAAGAAGAAGTAAGAAAAGGACTAATTAAGTGAATACTAATGCATACATGTTTATATTTAGCTTTTGTATATTATGTAGTAAAGAGGATGTGTGGTCTGGTGGTTTGAGACTACTCTTTGCAAATATGAGGTGAGGGTTTCGACACTCAACTCTTGCAAATTCACCACTATTTTTGAATTATGTGGAGTATATATGTATTTTGGTAGGCTCGGTATACCGAAGGTATGCAATACCTCAATACCGTAGCCGAGCCGAATAAATGATACGGTACGGTTGAGCTGAGCCGAACTCTCGGTACAACTCGGTATTGGCTCGGCTGGAATTTCGGCTGGTTCGGCTTGCTTGGCTCAAAATGCCAGCCCTACTTGATTCTCCATGGAATTGTAATTTTTTCTAGTGATGTAGTAAGTTTAAAATATTTTAATCTCCTTTGGCCTTCAGCAATAATCGAAACATTCAAGTTTCAAGATGCTTGTAAAAACAATAATTGGACAGCCTTGATCATTGAAATGACAAAATCTTGAAAGAACCATCAAAACATAGCTTAACAAAATCATGTGGTGGTAATTTCTGACAAATTATAACTTTCAGTTCCTTATTTGACTCATTTTTTTGTTATATTTCCACATCTCCACCGTTCAGTTTGTAGATACTAATGCTTGGTCACTTCTATAAAGTTTCATCTGATTTGATGATTATTTGGGTTTTCGCAATCGTTATTTACACAAACAGTTTTAGTTAGACATATTTATTGTCCGTTTATTGATTTAATCTAATTCAGTACCTTAATGATTATCAATTTGAATAACATTTTACATGAATGATCTATACGTACATTAGTGTCAATAAACTGAACGATAGAGATATGAAAATATGACCGAAAAATGAGTCAAATAAGGAACCTCACACTATAATTTCAGAGCGAACCTTCACTCTAGATAGAAATTGATATAATTTTTATACACTCTTACATAGTAGTTGCATCATAAGTAACTTGTAAAGCATTTTAATTTTATGAATTCCGAAAGACCGAATCTTTTCCCACTGAAAGGAAAAATTACGTTCTATATAGAATTTTGGTTAGCCCTTAGCAATAATCCATTGTCGTCCAGCGGTTAGGATATCTGGCTTTCACCCAGGAGACCCGGGTTCGATTCCCGGCAATGGAACTTTTTTAGCTCACTGGAATTTCAACTTCACTTTTTTACAAGTAAAATCTAAAGGCTAACCTGGCAGGCTCCTACTCGTGTTCAAATATAACTGATGCAGCCCCGCCGCACCTGATCACACCCGTCCTCCTTCCTTTCGCCCAAACTCATCGATTTGGGATCAAATTTCTGTTTCTCTCGAAGCAGCTCTGCTTCACTTTTCTCACAGTAAGTCCTCTTTCTCTCTCTCCCTATCTCTATTTCACATTCATAAAGCATCACTGTTCCTCTAAGATCCATAACATCTCGATGAGATTTCACACACGCAAAGAGCTTAAATTGAATTTGCGGACTTTAAATTGTAGCTGATTTTTGTTCTTCTTAATCAAAACCCTGGTTTTTTTTTTGTAGGGTTATAAAAAGCATGTCGCTTCCTAATGATGACAGTACTTCTTCAACTTCTGATGCACAGGTATGCATACATTTTCATCCAAAGAAACATCCTTTCTTTTTTGTACATTGGTTTTTGTTTCTGGGTCTGATTCAGCAATGTGGCAAGGTATTAAAGATTGCATCTTTTTGACCAAATTCTTGGTTGTGTTTTTATATGCTTATGATTTGGATTATGGGCATGTGGAATCATAATCAGCTAGCTAGTGTTTAATAGTGAGGTTTAGCACTTGGTTACTTATGATCACATCATGCTTTGGTTCGGTCATCACATCCGTTTCAACAAACAATGAATTTGAATGTATAGCGGTTGTGTTCTGTAGATTAATCCTGTTCTTGGTCAAAATGTAGCATAACAATGGAAAACCAAACTATAAGTTTGATTGTAATAGTGGAAGAAACTAGTAAATTTGTTATTTCGTTGTATGCATATATAGAAGATGTTCAAAGTTTGTCCCTGATGGATCATCACAAGTTGCCACTGGAAGCACTATAGGGCTTTCCTTTATGTTGAGGATCGGTTCTTGTGTGTGTGGAGACTAGAATTTTATTCGGTCTTTTTCTTGGTCTACAATAATCATATATAATTCAGTCCTTTTCTTATGGTTCCTTTCTTTTGTGGCCTGTCCTTGCAGCTTAATAATATTTTTGGGGATCTACTGGATTCCATTATTGTTGATGTTGCATCTGAGTGCCATCGAATAGCAAAACTGGGACTTGATCGTAATTTTGAAGAAGAGGAAGAAGAAATGAGGCTTTCAGCCCAAGCACGAGTAAGGGTAGCTGATCCTAGTAATAGTAGTGAAGCAAATGGGAAATACGTGGTCGACATATTTGGACAGACTCATCCTCCTGTAGCGAATGAAATATTTGAGTGCATGAATTGTGGTCGAACTATCATGGCTGGAAGATTTGCTCCTCATTTGGAGAAGTGTATGGGAAAGGTGAGTTTATGCTGTCTTCTTATAGTATACATCTTTGTCTAAAACTGTTACCTTGATTACTTTGGAGGTCATAAAAAGTTGGAAACTGATGTTTGCATTTGTTTCACCACAGGGTAGAAAGGCTCGTCTGAAGGTCACAAGAAGTAGCACAGCTGCACAGACTCGGCATACACGAGGCAACCCTGGTTCCACATACTCCAACTATTCAAATTCCAACAGCACAAGCCGGCTACCAAATGGAACGTCCAGTGTTGGAGGTGAGGAGTATTCAAATGGTGCATTGGAAGAGTCATGAAACAAATTTCAGCTCTGGATTCTGGTGTGCTCTACAAGTTACTGGGAAGCAGTGCATATTGTATAACTGCATAGTTTCCTATGTTTATGGAAAGGAAAGGTGATTTTTGAGTATGCTTCTGTTGGTTTGGGCATTCACAGATGATCTGAATGGAAAATTTAGTCATAATCTGACCACATTAGTTCTTCAAGTTTGAAGAACACCTTGTATACAGTATCCCTCTCCTGTCCATGGTTAACTTTAATGAAATTTCAGAGCCTTATGGAAGTTGATTCTACCTTCTTTCACTTTTTTCTTCTCTTTTTAGTTGACCTTCAAATATGCTAAACCCTAATCTGGCTAAAAGAATGAAAAATGTTCACCGTCAAACTGATGATCATCAGATTGGAAGTTAGTTTTTGCTGAAAAAAGAAGAAGATATAAAATGGATTCCGTTGCCGGGACTTGAACCCGGGTCTTTCGGGTGAGAGCCGAATATCCTGACCAACTAGACTACAACGGATTTGCTTATTTCTTTGTTCCAATCTAACAACAAATCTACGGTAGAACTTCTTTCTTCAGGAATTGTTAATGCTAACTTGACTTGTCTATTAAAATGTTACTGGTTATATCTGGCTTATAACACCCCCACAACTCTACCAGCCTGCATTTTCATAAGCTCTTTCAGCATTTGCACCTTTACGTTTGTCCAGTTTGCTAGTTTATATGCATGGTTCAGTTCCAGTCCTTGTCCAGCAGGGCAGAAGAAAATAAACCATAACGGAATGACAATTGTCAAATCTGTACATACAAAAACAAAGACATCTCTCCTCGTTGTTTGCTCAAATGATCTATGCACAAATTCTACTTTGGCAGGCAGCCCGATCATTGTTTGAGCAAGGACCCTTATATATCCCATAACACTGAAAGAAATCATAGAATTCTGCACCTGTATAGTGGATATAACGCCATTCTCCATTCTGTACGAGGTGATGAGAGACATAAAGACAGAGAATACACCAGGACATGCAAAGTTTTTCTCTAAAAGCAGAAGACAAACATATCTAAAGTAGGTATCCCAACTTTTCCCACAAACCTTAATAGCACAAGCTGCATAACAAGAAAATGTCAATTTACTCACATAATTTCACTATCATTACATTAGGCTTATTGCCTATATCAAAGTGGTGATGACTTATCATTTGCAGACTATGAAGACAACCCTGCGGAATTGGTGCTGTCAGAATTTGAAGACTTAGTATGACCTGTTTCAGAACCACTAATGGTATCACTAAATGTCATAACTGGACGAGCAAAAGAAGGGGCCATTGGCATGATTGCTGGGAGAGTGGGCAATTGGTCCTTGAAGTTAAGCACTTGAATCGCTTGTTGTATCGGAGGCCTGGAAGTATAATCTGGGTGAGCACACCACAACCCAACAATCATCAGACACTCCATTTGTCTTTCATCAAAATCTCCACACAATTTTGGGTCAGCTGCTTCAATAAGTTTCCCTTCTCCATATAGCCCCCACACCCAGTCCACTAAGTTGATCCTACTATTTTCCAAATCGAAATCCATGGATTTTCTCCCGCAAGCTATTTCCAGAGCAACTACTCCGAAGCTATACACATCTGACTCCTTGCTAGCCTTGCCTGAGACAACATAATCAAGAGCCATGTAGCCCCTAGTTCCAGCCACAACCGTCGTTAGCGACCCTTTTTCGTGCTCCACAAGTCTAGCTAATCCGAAGTCTCCAAGCTTTACGTTGAAATTCAAATCCAACATAACATTGCTTGCTTTGATATCCCTGTGCAGTATACACTGTTCACATCCTTCATGTAGATAAAGCAAACCGCTGCCCAAGCCAAGAGCAATTTTGTATCTTACCTCCCAATTCAAGAAGCTTCTCGCTTTGAACAAGTAAGAATCTAAACTTCCATGGGGCATGAGCTCATACACAAGAAGGAGCTCCCCGTTTTCGTGACACCAACCAATGAGTTGCACAAGGTTTCGATGCCTTAGTCGACCTATGATCCTGACTTCGGCTGCGTACTCCTTTAGCCCTTGTTTGGATCCCTTGGAGACCCTCTTAACCGCTACATATGCGTTTAAGTCTCTTATGAATCCTCTATAGACTCCACCGAATCCTCCCTCTCCAAGCTTCTCTTCTTCATCAAAATTATTCGTGGCTCGAGCCAACTCGCTGTACATAAACTTCATTGGGCCTGTTCCCCTTTCGAACTCATCATCTAGTACCATCATAGTGTCTTCAACATTTCTCCCTGCAACGCTCTTCCTCCGAAAGATGAACCAAACCAAAGCCAACGCAGCCACCAAGATACTTAAACCAACACCTAGCCCCACAGCAAGTAACGGTATATTGTTATTTCTTGACTTGTGTTCATCAACAGTATCAGGGTTGGGTGCAGCTGGTGGTGTAGTGTCTTTCGAATCAACAAACTCATCAACAATAGAAGTCGAAGTGAAATTCCATGAGATGATTTCAGGCAAAGAAACCCTATCACCGGTTCCAGCAGAGAACCCCACAATTACCCAATCGGGCAAGTACTGTTTCAGATCAACCACGTAACGAAGATATCTCATCACTTGCTTTTGGATACCAGCTGTATCATTCACCAAAGTGGTGTATGCAACAGTAAGAGTTTTTGAGCTGGAATTATAACTAATCGAAGCATTGTTGATTTTCGCATTCGGAATATCTCCAGACCAAGCCATGGTAATGTTAGACCTGAGATTGTTGACATCGACCCCGACATGATCGTATGGGGGGTCGAGGTAGGTTGGCGGTGGATTCTGGTAGATATCAAACTCCACCGCCACAAAAGGGTACTCATTCCCTCCTGGAAGGTCTGCGACGGGGAGGCCAAGCTTGCCGCCACCTCCTAGTATACTGTTGAGTACGGATCCTTTTGGCGCCAAGAAGAACACGAACCCGTCACCGTAGGATTTGTTGCCTTGAGAGTCAATGACAAATGCAAAGTGCGTGGTGAAGTCTGCAAGTCTCAGTTTTCCCGAGTCATTCCCCCGGAGAAGGAATGGTTCGCTGTACGTGGCTCGACCGATGTTGCCAGCCAGTTTAGGTTCTTTGGCGGTTTTGGTGAGCCGGAGGCGTTTGCCGTCGGTATAATAAGCATCTCCTTCGATGAATAAAGAGGTGGTGTCATTGGGGAAGGTGGAGAAATTGAAGGTTAGTGGTGTTGCGAAAGGGGTAAACAGAGAGAAGAGAAGAAGAAGAAGAAATTGTAGTTGTGTATGGACAGCCATTATTCTCAACTGTTTGGAGGACTGCAATGACCTAGAGTCTCAGAGAGAGCGATCAAAAGACTTGGTACAAATCCAAATGAATATGTCTGTACATACATATAGAGCAAAGTAATTAAAATAAGGTCATCCCGAAAAAGAAAACGGTGAAAGAAATTCATGCATGGGTGGACTTTTGATTAATTAAACGAGAAATTAAGGATGGTCTTGCACGTAATCCTTCTTCTTTGGCATTAAAGAAAGGAACAAATTTACAGTCGAAGTTTCAGTTGGTTCATGAAGGAGCAGGTAGGTCATGAAGGGTACGAGGAGATCGATGGGAAAGAAAGGAGGACTGAGCACCAAGGACATGCAAGTCTGGAGGAGAGCGTGCTGCGGAGGAAGGCATCCCAATGGACGAGTCCAAGAACAAAACTAGGACTCCTTGAGCTTGATTTGGGGGCCCTGTTCAATCGCACCTGTCCTTAATTGGTCGTCTCTGGAAAAACTTGCAGTGTTTCATGAATCGTTTTTCTCAATCGATTTTAAGGAAAAGTATAAACATACAAATAACATATTCTAATGCCTCTTACGACAGAATTTCTATAATATAATTCCGGCTGGCAATGATATAGCAAATGTTGTTGTATGTGATTATGTAGCTAGTCCCATATTTTGGGTCCAAAACTTCTTAGGTGGATCCTGTCTAAATGACCTCACCTGTAGATTATGTATTTATTTGATGTTGATTCTCCCACGTTGTCTGATTAAGTCGTCCAGGCAATCTGTGTTTTGATTTGATTCGGTAAAGAAACTGTAACATACAGATCATGGTTTTCGACGGCATTGGAGTTTAATATGTAGATCAAATTGCTTAGGTCACAAAATATGTTATTTATGATAGACTAGCCTCCAAGCATGTGCTTGACGCTTGTTTTCATACTTTCATGTACGACGTAGTGCCGTATTTAAAAGAAGAAAAAATTAAAAATTAATTGTGTTATTTTTTAAGGGTAAAATATTGTATAGTTTCTGTAAGGAAACTAATCTTCCATATCTCTCTGTATTACAGCTGTATATTCCCTTTCCTTTCTTGTAATCCTAAATCGTAGCAAATTCCTGACTTGTAGGAATTAGGAGAAATCTCCCTGTATAAAGATATGATTGAATATCAGTAATACACAATTCCATTCTATCCTGTTTTCATGGTATCAAGAGCAGAGTAAGATCCTAATCCATAGTTGTTCCCATCCTTCTCAATCACCATGTCTGACACCAATATTCCTGTCCCTCCACCGAAATCAAGCGGTGATGATGATATCCCTCCATCAAAACCAAACAGTTCCAGTTCATCTGCCGATCCCTTCAAGGCAGAACCTTCAAATCCTTATTTCATTCATCATTCGGATCATCCCGGATTGGTCCTCGTTTCCAAACTCCTAAATGGAGATAATTTTTCTGGTTGGAAAAGGGCTATGGTCAGAGCCTTAAACTCCAAAAACAAGCTCGGATTCGTCAATGGTTCCATCAAAATTCCCTCAGCAGAAACCGATCCTGAAGG
>NC_020493.1:13263012-13266030 GCF_000184155.1 Fragaria vesca subsp. vesca | reverse complement strand
TGAATCTGCCTTATTGTATTGTGACAACAAGGCTGCCTTACATATTGCAGCCAACCCAGTTTTCCATGAGAGAACCAGGCACATCGAGATGGATTGCCATTACATTAGAGATAAAATTCAAGATGGTTCTGTGACTACAAGATATGTGAATTCTGCGCATCAATTAGCAGATGTCTTGACAAAGCCCTTGGGAAAGGAAATCTTCATTCCTATGGTTCGCAAGTTGGGAGTGCAGGATATCCACTCTCCAACTTGAGGGGGAGTGTAAGGAAACTAATCTTCCATATCTCTCTGTATTACAGCTGTATATTCCCTTTCCTTTTTTGTAATCCTAAATCGTAGCAAATTCCTGACTTGTAGGAATTAGGAGAAATCTCCCTGTATAAAGATATGATTGAATATCAGTAATACACAATTCCATTCTATCCTGTTTTCTCTTCTGGTTTAAAGTCGACGACAGTTCAATCCTTCTCGTTTTATTTTAATTTGAATAGTTCTTAAAGTCATGATTTTTCATCTAAATGGTCATTCTGTCAATTTTGTCAGTTAAATTGTTGACGTGACCATTAAAAATTACAATATCTTTAACAGCCACGTCAGTATTTTAACAGAAAAAATTGACGGAAATACCATTTGGATGAAAAATCGTGAGTTTAAGGACCATTCAGATTAAAATAAAACCATAAGGACTGAACATATAGTCTTCAAACCACAAGGATTAAACAAATTTCAAATTTTTTTTAATATTGTAATCATCCTCAACCTTCTCTCCCATCATTCTCATCTCATGTGTCTAGAACTCTAAATCAAAATCAAGCAAACACATCGAAAATGTTAGTCATCATCTAATATAAAGAAATTAAGTAAACTTATTGTCAATTAACACTTTTCTTTGCAATCTCAATCAATTGCCGTGTACAAAAATGATAAATCTCTTCTTTACAATGAAAATAAATCTCTTCATAATAAAAATTTACGCATGATGTCAAACCTTTTCTTTTTTGGAGTAGAAACGAGAAATAATTTCATTGAACAAAAACATTACAAGAAGCCAACACGGACTAGAAACAATGCTTTTATAAAGTAGGGAAAATGACCAAATGCACAAAAATAGGAAAAAAAAATGCCAATTTCAATCTCACATTTTTTTCAAGCTGGTAAGATGTCAAATTCCAAGTCTTTTTTTTTTTGGTCAATAGAGATCAATGCATTAAAATAAAGCCAGAAGGCAAAAAATTCCAAGTCTATATATTCAAATTCCAACACAAAGTTCGATTATAAATCCTATAGAACAAAAGAAAACATGTCGATCTCTCAAACTTCATCAAGCAAAGAGGTAAGTTGTCATTGTTCATATCCAACCGAATTCCATGCGACCACACTTAGGAATCCTAACACACAAAAATAGAAAGAAAAAAAAAGAAAAAGAAAAAAGAGAGTTCATTAGCATATTACCAAGAGATAGAAACAAATTCAGGGATATAAAAACTATCAGCCCTTTCAGTGGTGAGGGGGAATTGGAAATTCAGTTAGAATTATGCAAGATCAGAGATTCAGTTCCCCTCCAGTATATAATCAAAATCAAATTCCATTGCTCATTTCATCACATACTTGAATAACTCTACATCATGAAATCATTCAGCAATTTTGAAATCATTCTAATACAAGGGTTGCCTCCTTTCCTCTAGTCTAAACATGTGGTGACCTAACTAGGCAGGCAAACTAGTAGGTGTACCCGTCCCACATCGCTTAAGGAAGATAAATTGTTATGCTTATATGTGCAAAGCTAGCACCTTACATTGAGACACGTTTTGGGGTGAAACCTTAAGAACAAAACCGTGAGGGCCAGTGGGCCCAAAGTGGATAATATCTCAATGGTAGAGACTGAGTTACAAAACAGTCCTAGTAACTGCCACACCTGTTGAATTCTATAACATCATGCTTTACTCCATGGTTTAAAATAATGTCCTTTTCAAGCACATACCAAGGAGCGAGTAAAAATTCAGAATATATAGAAAAGAAGAAGGGTAAAAATTGTATAGTCCTTATGATTTGAAGTCAACATCTGTTTAGTCCTTATGGTTTTATTTTAATTTGAATATTCCTTAAAGTCACGATTTTTCATCCAAATAGTCCTTATGGTTTTATTTTAATCTGAATAGTCCTTAAAGTCATGATTTTTCATCCAAATAGTCCTTATGGCCTTTAACTGAGAAAATTGTCAGAATGACTATTTTGATGAAAAATCATGACTTTAAGGACTATTTAGATTAAAATAAAATCATAAAGACTATTTGGATAAAAAATTGTGATTTTAAGGACTATTCAGATTAAAATTAAACTACAACCACTAAAAAGACGTCGATTTCAAACCATAAAGACTAAACAAATTTCAATTCTATATCAAAGAAGAATCAATCTGTGACATTAGGGTCAACTCCAAGAGACAACCCAGAAAAGAATGAGAAATCATGTTTAGGAGGTACTGACAAGCAAAAGACGATGAGGTGAACATATAAGGTAAGACATTTCTTACAAATTAGACTTGGTAGTATCAGACAAAATTTATGTGCCCAGTCTTGCAATATATATAGCTATGAAAGAAAGATCATGCATATTTTGGTTGCACTTGGCCTGACTTTCAGAGTGAGATGACCACCTCTTCCATAGACCATAGTAGAGCTTACTACCATCATGTCCTTACAGTTACTGAATACGTAGTTGCAGAAAATATGAAATTCACAAAACCTAATGTTTAAAAGAGTTAAGACCTAGCTAAGATTGGGGAACACAAGTTACACAACACAAATTGCAGTTTGAGGCCAGAGCCAATAGTACATACACCGATACATGTATTTGTGAAAATTTATATATCTTTTGTTGTGTGAAAAATTCCACAGAAAGTTCCATATATTTAAACTTTACAATTGACTGAAATAGCATGTGTGTGTGTGTCTATATATATATATACACACACATATATATATATATATATATATATATATATATATATATATA
>NC_020493.1:13239632-13256747 GCF_000184155.1 Fragaria vesca subsp. vesca | reverse complement strand
GTCACAAGCATTTACTCCTTAAATAAATAACGAAAAAACGATGCATAAATGCTAATGCACTCCCTCCACTCTATTACTGGCTAATTAGTCCATACACCCAAGACATATGTACCTACACGTCCCATACCATGTAGATGTCTTGAATATACGATTTAACAAATCAATAATATATAAACTTCAGTACCTCTTTTGTTAGTCTTTTATTAACCTCATGGTCCCCAGTCCCGAAACCCAAAAGATCGTTTTATCGACTCATACGTCGAAAGGGCATACTTTCCCCACTCATTTGCGCAGGTGGCCTGGCATGGATTCATGGACAACCCATGAGGAAACTCAACTACACAAAATGTATTTTTTCTCGATCTCGTTCTCACCTCTCTATATTCACCAATCTCACAATTCCTCACAATGCATTATGCATGTCAATGAATATCAATACTCTCAAAATAACATCCAAAACATGCTTTTACGGAAAGCAATAACATTAATTATATAAATCAACGAATACACATGTTTTTAATGAAAACAATAACATTCAAGATTTAATCAATCAATGTCACACAAATCACTCATTTCAATTATAGTAATCTAATTATCAATTTAAAGAAAGGTTCCCCGAGAAATACCCTACCTGGAATTCTAGTATTAGTTCCGACACCAGCTAAAATTAGTAACTCAGCGACACGTTTTTCTGAAATCTTTATCATTCTGCTTCTAGAATTGGTGATAGTCACTCAGTCCTTGTATCGAATCCAGAATTCAGACATCACAATTTACTCTGAACACCCATTCTTGTATTGTATTCCTCCAAGTTGCATCCAAACTCAAACCTCCGAATTACAATTTCTCCAACTTCATTCCAATATTAACTATCAAACCCATTGTCAACACAAATTCTCCAATTTGGAATTCAAGTAACACAACAGTATAATTATGTTCCTGCCAATCACCCATGTAATATCCCACATCGGCCAAACGGAGAGGGGTTATGTGCTGTATATGTACATGCCCACCTCTAATCTAACACGAGGCCTTTTGGTGGTTCAGCGGCTTCGGAGGGGATGGGTACTCCGAGGTTAAGCATGTTAATGCTAGAGTAATCCCAGGATGGGTGACCTACTGGGAAGCTGCTCCTGAGCTGCCGGAAACAAAACCGTGAGGGCCGGTGGGCCCAAAGCGGACAATATCGTGTTACGGCGGAATGGGTCATGGGATGTGACAAATGGTATCAGAGCCACTCTGCCGTGTGGTGCGAGTGTGCCGACGAGGGTGTCGGACTCCCAAGGGGGGTGGATTGTAATATCCCACATCGACCAAACGGAGAGGGGTTATGTGCTGTATATGTACATGCCCACCTCCAATCTAACACGAGGCCTTTTGGTGGTTCAGCGGCTTCGAAGGGGATGGGTACTCCGAGGTTAAGCATGTTGATGCTAGAGCAATCCCAAGATGGGTGACCTACTGGGAAGCTACTCCTGAGCTGCCGGAAACAAAACCGTGAGGGCCGGTGGGCCCAAAGCGGACAATATCGTGTTACGGCGGAATAGGTCTTGGGATGTGACAACCCAACTCTTCCATTCCTTGAAATTTAGTATAAAACAACTAACATCATTTCTGCAGTTTCATTGTTGTTGGAATTTAACTAAACAATATCAACACTTCCACTGCAATCACCTAGCACACAATAACCAGCAAACCCCCAAAATCCCACAACTTCACTTTCTTCAATCAACGACAACAACACCATTGCCAACACCAAATACAGTAAACCCAAACAAACCTGCAACCAGCTCTCCACTTCCAATTCTACAATTATCTGCAATCACTCATATGAATTCAATATACCAACAAAAGCCAGAAACTACAAAAACAACCGCCACCGCCGCCGTGCACGGCAGCACACACGGCGGTCCTCCTCTGCCAAAACCTCACTTTCTCCAAACCTTAACCAATCTTAAATTCAAGCATATAAATAGGTAGAGCTCGAAGAGAAGATCAACTTGATACCTGAGTCGACACCAAAGCTCACCGGAGTCCGTTGAACTCTCGTCGAAAAATTTAGAAACTTCTCCTTTTCGATTCTCCCTCAGTTGACCTCGTCTCGACAAGCTGAAGCCCTAGGGACGTTGACGAGACTGAGATGAAGCTATCCACACCAGTCACGCTCGCCGCCGTGGCCGGAATCACGAACTCGACCAGAAACCCAGAAATCCTTCTTCTGCTCGATTCTCCCTTCTCCGAGCTTGTCTTAGAAATCTAACAGCACAACGACGTCGAGGACGACGAGATGAATCCTTGGCCACCGGTTGGACGCCGAGAGGTGGCCGGACGACGGAGACGAGGTCGGCGCCTCAGCAGTCTCTGCCGTTGCGAAACAAGTCGGTCTAGGCTTGAACTGATCTAGTCTAAACTAATCCACTGTATATACATACCCAAATTGATGGCCCAGATCTAGCGGCTTAAGAGATCCAACGGTCCAGATGTAGCCACCTCTAATTCTATTTTTAATTAAATTTTTGGATGATACCAACTTCCAAAAATCATTAAAAATAGCTCTGATGTCCAAATGATGCTCCGAAAAATCCTACGAACTCGTAACGACATCTAATTTAATTCTATGGGCTCAAAAGAAAATTTTTGACAAACTAAAAAATTGAAATAATTTTCGAAAGCCACAAAGAGAATAAAGAATAACATAAATTGAAATAAATAGCTCGAAAAATAATTTTTCTTTTAAAAATAGAAAACTGAAATTCCGGGATATTACAATTTGTATCTCTTCTATTTTTCTTTTAATAAATTTAGAGGCGGATGGAGGTTTTATTATCCCTTTATTTAGCCCACTTCAATTCACATTTAGTACTAATTTTAACCTCGCATTGCCGATTCAAATGACAATCTTTTTCATGAGCTTATTCCTATGTACATAAGACATGTAAGATAACTTTTTTGTGTGCCCAAATCAACAAATCTTTTCTAAAGTCTTAACAAACTATATTATTTTAAGATTATTTTGCCCTCACTCTTTGAATGTATGTAGAGAAAGAAAGTGTAAGAGAGAAAAGAGTTTGTCGGAGCCTCACCTGTCTTCGGTCACCGGCCGTCGGTCTCCGGTCACCGGTCGTCGGTCTCCGGTCGCCAGATTCCAGTCACAGGTAACTCGGATATTGACCTTAATAACCATCGGTAGTTCGGTTACTGACCACCAGTAACTCAGATTTTCTCTGGTCACCAGATTTCAGTCAATGAGAACTCGGTTATTGACCCCCAGTAACTGAGTTACTTTGGTCACAGGCCGCCAGAATTGAGTTACCGACCCCCAATAATTGGGCATTGATTCCTTAAAATGCTACTCATCCCGAGTAACTCAATTACTGACCCACAACAATCGAGTTATTGACCCCCAAGAATCGAGTTACTGATCGCAATAATCATGTTAAAATATAATTTTCTGTTCAAAATCACTTTATTTTGATTTCTAAACTAAAAATTTGCAAAACAAAACAGTGTATTACATCAAATCTTCCCATCTCACCTTTTTGTGGACAAATAATCCTCCAAATCCATTTAATACTGCACCATTTACTCACTTAGATAACAAAATTATGCCCAAAGGCTATCATACCAATAAGAACACGGGGCATCTTTGACTTGCGTCGGAGCACGGGGCTCAGTGCTTGGAGATGATGGAACAGAGGTGGTGTGGGTGGAGCCGGAGCTTGTGCTTCGTCCGATTTGGTGGCTAGTGTTGTTACCGTGGAATAGAAGAGACATAGACTCATAGTCTCAACCTCTCACGACAGAGACTCATAACTTATATGAGTGATTGATTATTAGCAAAACTTTTTGATCACATATCAACACCTTCAACATTCAACCTGTAGGTATATATGAGTAAATCATTTCTGGGATTTTTCAGCCAAATTAGTGATCGATAAAGGTTCGAACTAGCTTAAATCAATGGACGGATCAAATCTGCTAAACCTGAACCGTTCATGCAAATCGTAATTTTGAGCACCTTAACGATCACCATTTTTTTGGCTGAAATTTTGTATAAGTGATCTACATAAGGACCTAAAAACTGAACGGTTAAGATTGAAAAATGTAATAAAAAAGTTGTTCTATTGCTCAATCATCAACTCATATCACTGAAACACAACCATGACAATCGTTGAGGTCTTGAGGATAACGCCTTGTGTCACATTAGAGGAGTTGTTGAATTGACTCTGTTATGGAAATCATGTAAGGGAAATGTGCGTTTTTGTTTAGCCCACTCAACTCTTACATGCGCCACAATCGAACCTAGGGTTTAAAGAGAAACCCATCCCTTCTCTAGTTTGACAAATTTGTCGATGATGCAAAACCAACATGAAACCACCCCGACTCAGAGCCCGTAATTAAATTTGATATGCCAAGCCCAAACCCGTTACGTAAGGTCTTTGATAAAGCCCATAAATTTAGCTCACCTAGTTGCACGAGTGCAAGTTCGATCTGTAGTCTTTCTCTCTTTACCAACTTTTGAGTTGTACCGACCAACCGCTAGCTGTGGTGTCTGCATAGAGAGGTCCCTGTCCTGAACTCGCTTTTCTTTGCTTACACAACCCTCAAACCCATCACAGTGTCACACCGATCCTTTTCTCTCAACAACTACACACCTTTTCCGATTTCCCAATCCCTCCTTTTATGATTTTCAGACATTATATTTGGTAGAGAATGAGAAAAAGATCAAAATGTCGTGTGGAAAAAGATGGGTATAAGAGGCAGATAGATTGGGAGCTCAGACCCGGTGGCATGCTTGTCCAAAAACGAGACATTGCCGATGCCTCTTCTGGGCCTATGATCAAGATCAAGGTTTCCCATGATTCTTATTACCACGATGTCACTGTACATTCTCGATCAACTTTTGGTAATCATCGCATTCATTACTTTCTGGCTTCTTTGGTTCTTTCCTCATGATTGTAGGCATTTACTGAATTTTGGGATCAACTAATCCCTGTGTTCAATTTGAGTTCTTGATGGAAAATCTGAAGCCAATATAGTTGATTTTTTCATTTAAATGCATGAACGTTTCTTGGTACGAGCATTGCTGTACTTGATAAAGTGATCAAAGTTAAAGCTGGAGTTCTTTTATCAGGAGTTTGTATGCATGCATGTTTAGGTTCATATATATGTCTATACATTCCAATGTAGGAACAGGGTTCTCTAAAGGTTGGTTCTTGAGTTCTGCTAATTATCGTTTCTTTGCTTTGTTTTTTCTTTTTTTAAAATTTTAATAACATATATCATTTCTCAATTCTGATACACATTTCTGTTTTTCCAAAGCTTGGTCTTCTGCTGCTTACCGTTTTTGTGTTGGACTTGGCATTTTGGATGTTATGGAATTAGATAGACTGTGATACTTGTGGTTTATCATTAAGCATTTCGTTACTTATGTTTACTTTTGGTTGAATGAAAGGCGATCTGAAGAGAGTTCTTGCAAATGAGACTGGCTTAGAGCCAAAGGCGCAAAGATTGTTGTATAGAGGAAAAGAGAAGGATGATGTTGAATGTTTGCACATCGCAGGTGTAAAAGATATGTCTAAGATTATGTTATTGGAAGACCCAGCTAGCAAAGAGAAGAAACTTGAGGAAATGAACAAAAATCAAGGTATACTGAAAGCCTATGAAGAGGTTGCCAAGGTTAGAGCACAAGTTGACAAGCTCTCTCAAAAGGTTGCAATATGCTGCTTGACTAAGTTCTTTTTTTTTTTTTCTCTGTATGGAATCCTATAAGCTAATTAGTTTGTCAATAACTGTAGATTGTGGATATGGAGACAACACTCTGCAATGGTACCAAGGTCGCAGATAAGGAGATTGTGGTTTTAACAGAGTTGCTCATGGCGGAGTTGCTCAAATTGGATTCCATTGAAGCAGACGGAGAAGCAAAAGTACAGAGGCGGGTAGAGGTTTGTGCTCATTTATTCTTTGAAAATATTAGCATCATGTTATGAATAGATTGCACGTGTATGAAATTAGCAATAGAGTTAGCTCATGACATAGATGGTCTAGAACTGGAAAATGGGAATGTTATTTGCAGTGACTCGAAATTTGAGCAAGCACAGTACAGATATCGTGAAGAGTGTCTGCATAAGGCCTCAGAAGTAACTACTTGAGATTTCATTTTAAAAGTTCACTATGATTTTATATAGATCAATGGAGAATCACATTGTGCATCTTTTGTGATAGGTTCGTCGTGTACAGAGTTTAGTTGACACACTCGACAATCTAAAAGCAAGAAACTCTAATCCGTTCAGCAAGAGTAGCAACGCTGTCTCGGTGACTACAAAATGGCAGAGTTTTGAATTGGGGGTTGGAAGCCTGCATGCTCCAACCTCAATGAAATCTTCTACCAAGATAACTCAAGATTGGGAATTGTTTGACTAAGGCTCAAGTTATGCTGGTTTTGTATAAAGTTCAAAGGACATATATATACATCACGACTATCAAATGTTATAGGACCAAAACCCATTTGGTGCAAGTTTTTCAACTAACATTGATTGTTGATAAAAGCTGGTTTTGGTAGCAACTGTGGAAATGGCCTATCCTTGAACAATTAAATATCTGTATATATATTATATGGTTTCTCTCTGTTGCAAAGCTGATAGGAGTGATAGCTAGCTAGCTTTGATGTCTCTCTATTATTTCTCGAGTGCAGGGCTGAATTTTCTTTGCTTGCTTGTGTTGAACTTTTGGAGTTTTGGTCACTTTCAGTTGTACACGATATCCTTTCATATATTGTTCACATGCCTGTTTGGTTTCAAATTCTATGAAGCCATGGCATGAACGTTCTTCAGTATTGCGGTCATGGATTGTACTTGTCGATTTCACAGTTCCAAAATATGAGAAAGCTAAGTGCAACAACTCATCATCAGTATAGAGTGGATTCAGATTACCTACAAAAAGCTAATTACCGGGAGAGGACTTCATCTCTGCTTCATCAGGATTAGTATTGTGGTGGTAATAGTAGTCTCCTCGAGTCCTTTGGCAGCACGACAAACCGAATCAAGCTCTTCCGGATTCATTATTCATTCCTAGCTACCACGCACTCATCTTCAAGCACAGACATAACGTAAGAGAACAATGATGTATGAGAATATAAAAACTGTAGTAAATTAGTTAAATTAGTCTTCTTCTTTTTTCTTTTTTTTCCTTCTAGCAATGAACAAGGAAGGAACCCAAAACCCCTAAAGGCTAAAGGCACAGATGCAAGTTATCACGGATGGGCAGCAGCGGGTCGAGACTCGAGAGTGGAGACATGGTGTCGTGGGTCCGCTAGTATAATCCAGTATATGCATATGCATTCATAGAGAGGACAGTGGTAGACCTATGACCATTCATTCATTCAGAAGCTGCTGCAGATGGACCAGGAAATACCCACACCACAAGTTCTATATATACCTCAACTTTAGGTTGCTGGATCATCAACGTCTCCGTGCACATGTACGTGTTAATATCTAGCTAGGTTCTACTGTATATTATTTTTTTATAAGGCAGGCTCCCAGCCTAGCTGTTAGGTCGGAGAAGTCCTCTTTTCTATTGTATTATTAACTAGGCAGTGACCCGTGCGTTGCTGCAGGATTTAGAATAGAAGCATGACAAATCAGTAATAAAGCTATCTGAGTAGGGTAAAATAGTCTTTTTATAATTTTAATGAAAGGTATCTGAAAATTGAGTGGCAAAATTGTAAAAAGATATGAGAGAAAGGGCAAAATGGTCTTTTACTGGGCTGTGACTGAAACCAACTGCAGTGGCAAAGCTGTGATTTTTCATGATAAGAAGGGCAAATGTGTAATTTCGCACCTGTGGGCAAATTCGTGATTAATCAGGAAATAGGGACGGAAAAGTAACTTCGCATGGGTCCTTATGAACAGTATATGGGCTGTACCAGTATTAGTATATAGTAAATATCATTTGGATAGTACACCGAGGGGGACATATTGCCTAAACCTCGAAATGTCGTACAACTATCCTCTAAAAGGACATCCTGAATAATATCAAGTGTATCATCTATCTAAAAATCATTTTACAAAGTAACACTAACAAGGCGTGCTAATTTATGTGCAACACCATTTGTTTCATGAAAGACATGCCTTAGTGAAATGAAACTAAATGCTTGCAAATAGTACACCTGCAATCACCAAGAATCACTCCAACATTAGACAAGTCCATATATTCCTTCGCTAGGGCTGGTATTACCATCGCACAGTGACTCTCAAGCTCAATCTCCTTCCATTGTTGATGGATAGCTATAACCAGCCCAGCTCTCATGGATTCTGCCTCCATATATATGCCAACAGATTGTGCATGTTCTATGTGGCGGGATAGAGCAGCAACATAGTGTCCATTTAGGTTCTACTGTCTTTTTTGTAATGAGTTAGTTTATTTTGATATGTTATTTTTTTATCAAATAAACAACTAATATGACACAATAAGTCTATTTTGAGTCGAACTCACGACCTGTCACTTATAAGGAGAGATTTGTGCTACCAATTAAAGTTCAAAATTCTTATTACACACTGTCTTTTGTCTCCATATCATTTTTTTATAATCGGTATATAGACTGGGCGGAAGTAGCCAACCAAACCAGGAACCTTATGAACCACCTGTGGTCATAGGAACTCAACCAACATCTAGCATTAAGACACCGATGACCCAAAGTTTGACCTTGTAAGCCCACAGACATCCTACATATTCGGGCCTCTGACCCAAACACTCTGGATACTAACACTTTTTACTAGTGTCATATGGGTCTCACATGTCTCCAGTAATCAACAACTGTTGGGGCTCGAATTTGGGTATGGTGAATCTACTCAAGCAAGTGTCTTGTCATTCATGCCAACACTCATTGGCTCTCGATATCGTTTTGGGACCATTTGAGAACCAAGTGTTTAAAGGCATCTCTACACACCATGAGACCAAAGGGATATCATATTTCAGAGAAGTCAAGACCCATTCTTCACTTTCACACTTGACTACATACACTTCTCATTTTCATCTCACATAGATCCTCTTTTCTCTCTACACGGCTACCATTTCCACCTTCATAACCCTCCATCCCCATAAATCATCACTAGAAACTCTGTCACCATTCTACATCATCAAGAGTTTAGTGGAAGGAGAAGGATACACCCAACACTCATGACTTTGATGACCTGTATCGGCTACTATCATCTTCATGAATAAGTCATTTCCCTTTTTTATACTCTTTACTTTTGATGTATTTTAGGATGTTTGAGTTTGTTTATCTAGAAATGAGTGAGTAGTGAATTTCCTAGGGCTAGTGTTGAAAGCTAACCAAACTTCTTACTTGTATTGATACACCTTTGTTTATAAATTAATGCAATTTCATATCATCATGATTCTCACTTATGACTAATTTAATACTTTCATGCATTATTAGACGTTATTAATCTGAATTAATATGTTTGTCCTAGAGGTGGCAAACGGGCCCGCCTAGCCCGGCCCGGCCCGTCTAATCGGGTTTCGGGCCATGCTTGGGCTGGCTCACGACGGGCCACTTCTTAACGGGCTCGGGCTCGGGCTCGGGCTCGGGCTTGAGCCGACCCATTTACTCAAATGTAAGGCCCAGCCCGACCCACAGCCCAAGCCCATAACATGGTGGGCCGTGCTCGGGCCGGGCTAGCCCGGGCCCATGAACGAGCTGTGTCGAGCCCGTTTCGTGTCGAAAATTGAAAATGGTCGAGATGAATGTCTTATACCACCACTTCTACTCTCATAATCTCAACTTTTAATTATATATGATACGATTACAAACCAAAATTAATTCACATAATCTATCGATCATTTTTTTCTTTGTTAACAAACTAAAGAAATAAGTGATAAATGCTTACAATTAATAAATTTTTAGGCAAAAACTTCTTATGAGTCTAAGGGAATACAAATTCATACTCAAATAAATAATTATTAGAATATAAGTATTGTTTCTGCATAATCCCGGAGGACCATGTAGAATCACGGTGGAACACGAATATAAACAATCATGGGCAAGAGACAAGCACGTATAGTGGTTCACCATGCCATCAGAGGGCATGGCTATGTCCACTTTACAATCTACTATCATGGCCAATAGGCCTTTGGGATCGGGAGAGAGAGGTTCAGTCCCTTATTATCAGTCCTTCCAGAGAGCCTTTCTACATATGGGAAGCCTTCTTTTTATAACTAAGGAAGGTTCCCTCACACATTATGTTTCCGATGTGGGACTAATTACACATATATCTTCTTATGATGTCTTTTTGTGGAGCTTGGGCGAGCACTTTCCCGATGTGGTACCGATGATCTTTCACCATAACGAGGTAGCCTGGATGTCGGTTTACAAGTTTCATGACTGGTCTATGGGCAGGGAAGGTAGTTTATCAACTACCGACTACAAGTCCCCCCAAGTTCCCGTTCAAGACGCGTCTTGAGTGGGGATTTGATATATAGAATGCCCATAGACTAGTCATTTATCAACCGGCACCCGGCCCCAGTCCTCCCAAGTCCGTACTTAAGAGGTGTGTTGAACGGGTCTTGCGTGTTCCGGGTCTTGCTTGTCTTGACGTACACCGTGATCATTAAGTCCGTCGACTCCCGGCCTTAAAAAACTTACTTGGCCAGGCGAGGTGTGTTGTACCTTCACAATAAACAAATGATCGATTAACAGTTTACATAGTTTAGTTGATCAACACAATTATGGGGCCAACTAAGTATTGATTCATGCAATTGTGTAATATTGAACGTCGAACGCCAATCTCTCGGTGAAATGCCTATCCCGCTTGATGTTATTCGGGATTTTAATGACTTATGCCTCTCGGTCTAATGTCTATCCCGCTTGATATTACTCGGGATTTTAATGACTTATGTCTCTCGGTCTAATGCCAAAACCTACTGACCAGCATGCATACTCATATACATACAGGTTGGCTTGTAAGTAGGACGAAATCATGGCATAAATATTATGAACTTTCACAAACCAACGAGATAGAGACTTATCTGTGAAAATAGCTGCTGAATGGGTGCACCCAGTAGGCCTAGGAGTGTGAACTGTGAACACTGACTTCCAAGTTAGGGTCCAGGAGGGTAGTATCATGTTGCTATAGGTTTCCCTCTTCTTTCTCACCCCACCGTTTTTTTTTTTTTAAGGCCTCCGAGATCCAAGCTGCTCGCACTGCTGCTGCATATCCCACTCGTGACCAAGGAATTTAAGTAGCTCCGGGCTTGGTGCCCTTTCCTCCGGGTGTCCATCGTGGTTGTTTTTTTTTTTTTTTTTTGACTTTACTTTTAAAGCCACCAGGACCCGAAACATCCCTTGCCCATACTAACGTACTTCTCCCACATCCCTTTTTTTTACGATCCGTGCTTCTTTCTTCCTTCTTTTTTTTTTTTTTTGGAACCGAGACCCGCTGCTTGCAGGTTAGACTGCATGGGGTCAATCCTCCTTCAATTGTTCTGCTCCCGCTCGTGACCAACTTTTTTCTTTCTCTGCTCCCGGACTGACTATTTTCTTTTCAATCTGGAGTCGCCGAGCTCGGGAGGGTCAGATCATAGGTGAGGTCACCGACTCACCGGGAAGAACATGACTTATTGCTACCGGGAAGGGCTTTTCTGGAGACAATGGGTGTCCATAGCAATTGGCCACCCGACCGAGAGCAGAGCACGCCGGTGCCCGGCGAATCATTCCTGGCCGGCGGTCGACAAGCTGTCCCGGAAGAGTTACTCGGGTCGGACCCGGGAGCCGGCGGGTGATAACAACGGATCTGCAAGCCAACTCGCCCTTATGCGAACCAGATATCATCGTGACCAGTCCTTGCCTCCTGATCAATGGCGTCGAATTTATCCCAATTCGCACAACTCTCCTCATGAACTCAGCCAACCAGACATGAAGACGCTTGGCCCGAACTTGAAACCCGCTTCCCGGAGGCTGAATGCTAGGCAGGCTCCCTCCTTCTTGACGACATCTCATCCTAGGCTGGAGACACTGAGTGGGTGGAGTAGACTGGCCACGGCAAACTCTCCGGGTCCCTCTGAATCATCTCCGGGTGACGGCTGGAGGCGCCGGTCACAAGTTGTGGGTGCTTGACCTTGGTGACGTCCCGTAGATAAAGAGACCCCGGGCAAGTCACTAGGACTTGACCTGCTGATACATTGGGCCCAGATGGCTGGACCGGGCTGGACCCTTGCTGGCTGGACCGGGCTGGACCCTTGCTGGCCCACTGCCTAGCTAGCCCTTTGCTGGGCTTGCGCACCTCCCGATGGACCTATTGCTCTCATGGACTTTGAATAAACTGCCTCTCGGAGGCAGAGTAACGTGACTTTTTGTACTGATTCCCACAGACGGCGCCAAATGTTTCTGCATAATCCAGGAGGACCATGTAGAATCACGGTGGAACACGAATATAAACAATCATGGGCAAGAGACAAGCACGTATAGTGGTTCACCATGCCATCAGAGGGCATGGCTACGTCCACTTTACAATCTACTATCATGGCCAATAGGCCTTTAGGATCGGGAGAGAGAGGTTCAGTCCCTTATTATCAGTCCTTCCAGAGAGCCTTTCTACATATGGGAAGCCTTCTTTTTATAACTAAGGAAAGTTCCCTCACACATTATGTTTCCGGGGACTAATTACACATATATCTTCTTATGATGTCTTTTTGTGGAGCTTGGGCGAGCACTTTCTCGATGTGGTACCGATGATCTTTCACCATAGCGAGGTAGCCTGGATGTCGGTTTACAAGTTTCATGACTGGTCTATGGGCAGGGAAGGTAGTTTATCAACTACCGACTACAAGTATATTGTTCACACTCAAAACTAAGTTTATTATTTATAAATATGTTATCTTCATATTTATAAAATTATATTTTATAGTGGGCCGGGCCGTGGGCCTCATATTATCGTGCTTGGGCCGGGCCGGGCCGGGCCTATAACGGGCTCGGACCGGGCCGGGCCCATGGGTTCATTTTTCTAAGCCCAGCCCGACCCATTAGAATAACGGGCTTAGGCCGTGCCGGGCCGCTTTTAAACGTGCCGTGCTCGTGCTTAACAGCCCGTTTGCCACCTCTAGTTTGTCCTGACATGATGTTTTGCGTACATTGATTACCTTTAGGCGAATAAGAGCATGAAAACACACCATGCATGTGTGTATACGTGTGTGTGTGGTGAGCTAAAACCACTTAAAGACAAGATTGGTTTGCTTATTGCTTGGATACCTAAACTCTAAACTTTATGCATGCATTTAGGTAATGATTATATTGTAATTGAATTTCCCAAGGTAGTTAACTCTAGACTTTTCTCGTTTGTGTTATAAAATTAAATGGATTAAGCCTTTGGTAAACCTATCTGGATGCTAAGATGACACTATTGGAAAACAACACTTAGGCGACGGAAATATTTCGTAGCCTAAGTAAGAAAATTCATCTCCTAAGAACTTAGGCGACGGAATTTCCGTCGACTAAGATCCGTCGACTAGGTAGCGTGAGGTAGGTGATTAGGCGACGGAATCAGATGTTTCGTCGCCTAAGAATTACTTAAGCGACAAAATATATTTTGTCTCCTAAGTTCTTAGGCGACGGAAGTTAAAATATTTAAATAATATTTTATTTTATTTTATTTTAATTATTTAATCTATATTTTAATAATTAGTTTCAATTTATTTAATTTTCCTTTTTATTTCTTTCCATTCAATTTCTTTTCTTATTGGTCTGAATTTTGAAACCCACCAGGCCACTACCCATGCCACCACCGGCCAAAATCCCACCACCCAAACTGTGATGTCACCACCCACCACCACTGTCACCACCCAGTTTCTGCCACCATAAAAACCCCAAATCTAGGCAGTTCCACCCAAACCATGATGTCACCACCCAAAGATCTGCAATAAATACAAGATTCATCCTAATCAATCCAACCCAATAACCTATATATACAATCAGAATTGTTTATCAATCCTAGTAAATCCAATCTGCAATTTACTTCATGAAACCCAGATCGATCCCACTTCATCTTACCCATTTACAACACAATTCGAGGGGCGACCTTGTTGTGCATATCAACCGTAAATGGAAGCGGCGAAGGAGAGAGGGTGGCGGCGCTGGCGTCTAAGGTGGCGGAGAAGAGGAGAAAGGGGATCATAAGACACCGAGTGAAGAGGGAGAAGGAGAGGGCAGAAGTGGGAAGAGATCTAGTGGAGAGGGAAGAGGTTGGAGAAGAGGAGAGAGGGGATCGGAAGAGACCGAGTGGAGAGGGAGAAGGAGAGGGCAGAAGTGGTAAGAGATCTAGTGGAGAGGGAAGAGGTTGGAGAAGATAGGAGAGGGATGGTCTGATGAAGAGAGAGCGAGAGAGTTAATTTGTGAGGGTGGAGTTTCTTTAGGAGAGTGAGGGTAGAGTTTAACACTACCAGAAGAAAGGCTTTAGCCGACGAATTATTTTTTCGTCCGCTAAAGTCTGTGAACTTCAGACTTTAATTTCGTCAGCTAAAGAATTTTTTGCGGCTAAAGAATTAATTTCATCGGCTAAAGAATTTTTTTCGTCGACTATAGTCTGTGAACTTCAGCCGACGACTTTAAAAATTCTTTAGCCGACGAAATTAAACGTAAATGTTCCGTTTCAAAAACAAACTATACGTAGAACCTTCAAACGCAAAAAAGTTGTGAAATAAGATATGACCAGAATGGTGAAATACATCTACGGTTGAAAAATCACGGTATTCCGGTAAAGTCTTGGTGCCGATAGTTGCGGTCAATGCAATTTTCCATTCTTTCTCCCTATGGGTAGCCCTATCTTCGGTAGTTATTTTCCGTAAAATTTTTATACAACTTGTTGTGTCTCATCGATTTAAAACTATTTTCAGTTGAAGGTCTGGCCAAAATACATAATTTAGATGGTCCAATGACCTTTTCCGTGTGTTTAGGGGTTTGACTTACGGGATTGACCGTCCGAATCGAGCCCTTAACCTTGTCGGATCAAGTTGAATTTTTTCTCATACATGTATTTTATCATAATGGTCTGATTGACGGTCAGATTTTCATTTCTCAAGTTTGATCATCATAATCACAATGACTTTTTCCGTGAGTTTAGGGGTTTGACTTACGGGATTGACCGTCCGGATCGAGCCCTTAACCTTGTCGGATCAAGTTGAATTTTATCTCATACATGTATTTTATCATGATGATCTGATTTAACGGTCGGATTTTTGTTTCTCAAGTTTGATCATCACAATCACAATGTGCCAACTAATGTTGTATAACTTGTTTACCCAGTGTTAAATAAATGTTCCGTTTCAAAAAAAACTATACGTAGAACTTTCAAACGCAAAAAAGTTGTGAAATAAGATATGACCAGAATGGTGAAATACGTCCACGGTTGAAAAATCACAGTATTCCGGTAAATTTTCGGCGCCGATAGTTGCGGTCAATGCAATTTTCCATTCTTTCCCCCTATGGGTGGCTCTATCTTCGGTGGTTATTTTCCGTAAAATTTTTATACGACTTGTTGCGTCTCATCGATTTGAAACTATTTTCAGTTGAAGGTCTGGCCAAAATACGTAATTTAGACGGTCCAATGACCTTTTCCGTGTGTTTAGGGGTTTGACTTACGGGATTGACCGTCTGGATCGAGCCCTTAACCTTGTCGGATCAAGTTGAATTTTTTTCCATATATGTATTTTATTATGATGGTCAGATCTGACGGTCGGATTTTTTTTTCTCAAGTTTGATCATCACAATCACAACATGCCTACTAATGTTGCATAACTTGTTTACCAAGTGTCAAGTAAATGTTCCGTTTCAAAAACAAACTGTATGTAGAACCTTCAAACGTAAAAAAGACGTGAAATAAGATATGACCAGAATGGAGAAATACGTCCACGGTTGAAAAATCACGGTATTCCGGTAAAGTCTCGGTGTCGATAGTTGAGGTCAATGCAATTTTCTATTCTTTCTCCCTATGCGTAGCCCTATCTTCGGTGGTTATTTTTCATAAAATTTTTATACGACTTGTTGCGTCTCATCGATTTGAAACTATTTTCAGTTGAAGGTCCGGCAAAAATACGTAATTTAGACGGTCCAATGACCTTTTTTGTGCGTTTAGGGGTTTGACTTACGGGATTGACCGTCCGGATCGAGCCCTTAACCTTGTCGGATCAAGTTGAATGTTTTTCCATACAGGTATTTTATCATGATGGTCAGATCTGATGGTCGGATTTTCGTTTCTCAAGTTTGATCATCACAATCACAATGTGCCGAATGTATAAAAAGTACTATAACCGACGAATTTCATTACTTTAGCCGACGAGATTCACAGGTTTAGCCGATGAATTTCAAAGGTTTAGCCGACGAAATTTTTATTTCGTCGGCTAAAGGTATAAGATATATAATTAAACCCAGCGCTCGACAACCTCCACAGCGCTCCAAAAAACCCTAAAAATTTCGCCTGCTCGCCTACTCGGCTACTCCGCCTGCTCGCCTACTCGGCTACTCCGCCTGCTCGCCGTCGTCTGCTCGTCGCCCGTCATCTGCTCGTCGCTCGCCAGGTGGTGTAATCCTCTGATTCTGATTTCAATATGTCATTCTAGGGTTTCGAATTTGGGAATTTAGGGTTTTTATGCGGTATTGATATTGTGGATTGGTTTATGATGAGTATATATATATACAGGAATTCTCATGTGCGGACGTCCGCACCAAAGTTTTGGTGCGGATTTCTATTTTTGCACCACTTTTCGATCGAATTTTCTCATCTCTACCGTCTAGTATCTAGATAATATTGTGTAGATCATCTCTGCAAAATTTCAGCTAATTTGGTAATCGTTAAGGCCCTCAAACTCGAAAAACAAATGGACGGACTGAATTCTGTCCGATTGTGTTCATACCAGAAAAACTCGAGTTTGAGGGCCTAACGATCACCAAATTGGCTGAAATTTTGCAGAGATGATCTACACAATATTATCTAGATACTAGACGGTGGAGATGAGGAGATTCAATCAGAAAGTGGTGCAAAAATGGAAATCCGCACCAAAACTGTTGGTGCGAATGTTCGCAGCTGAGAATGGCTGTATATATATATATATATATATATATATATA
>NC_020493.1:13236327-13239612 GCF_000184155.1 Fragaria vesca subsp. vesca | reverse complement strand
ATTGCTGTTTGTGTGACTTCGTTGTGGTTTGGATTATGCAAGTTTTAATCTATGGTTGCTGAAATATTGTGGATATTTTCGATGCCTATTGATTTTGTGTATGATTTACGTGTGGTGTGTCGTTATTAAGTTTCATGTAGTCTGGATCAGTTAGTAAATTAGTTTAGTGATTCACATATATGATTAGAGCAAAATAGAGAGCGACATTGTTAAGCATTTGTGTTGATGTGGAATTCGGAATGGTGGATAGTAGCGTCTCTTTTTTTAGGTTCATTAGAATGTCGAGGGAAGGTGCAGGTGTTGCGAGTGATTTTGTTGATTGGTGGTGTGAATGAGATTAACTGTGTGCAAGTACATGGTTATTTGGGACATTGGTATGTCGTAAATCGATTTCTAGGTGCTTAAAAATTGAGGTAACAAACCTTTGGAGTTCTGTTGATTGTTATCTTTCTTGGCAGCTGTATAGTTCAAATCCTGAAATAAATGATGAGTAAATTCTGCATTAGTAAAACTATAGAAGCTTGAGTTGGTTGTTTCTGTTGTATTTAGAGAGTTGTTCTTGTGAATCTGCTCGCTGGTGTCACACTTGAATTGTTGTAGTTGAGTAAAATAAGATCCAGAGACTGTCCCTGTGGCTATAGAGCACAGTGTTGTATTTTTGTATAATTTGTCATCAGAAGTTATAGGGTGTACTTGCATATGCAAAATCTAACAGCCTACGCAATGACATTACATTACAAGATTCATGTTTGGAATATAATAAAAAAAAAAATCTATCCAAATCTACTCCTTAACTCCTACAGGGCACCTCCATAGTTTTCCCATTGCGAGGAAACAACTTTTACTGCCGGGGTCTAGGAAAAAAGGGCAAGGGGGTCTTGAAGACCACTCCAGGATTTCAACGAAAAGCAACCTCGACCAACAACAGGACGACTCATCTAGAGTCGAAAGTTCAGAGACTACGGGAACAGCAAGCTGCTCAGGCTGCCTATACTGCCGCGGTATATGCCACCCAGCAGGCCCAGCAGCAGCAGATGTTCCAGTACTTGCAGGAGTTTACAGCTGCCCAGCTTCAGGGACTTCCGGCTCCGCCCATGCCTACGCCTATACCGCTACCTCAGCCACCGCAACCTCCTCCGCAGCAGCCCCCAGAATCCGATATTGATTTAGACGATCTAGATTTTGTGTAGTTGATCAATTATATAGTTTTATGTGCTTGTTGTTGGTTATATGGAATTGTTTTGGTGTATTTTGCAGCTTGCTTGGAATGGTAATTTAGAAATTTCCGGTTTTTTTTTTACTGGAATGGACTTATAGCCGACGAAACATGTAAGATATTCGTCGGCTATAGTATTTTAATTTTTTTTTATAAGGTTTAGCTGACAAATTATGACATGTTTCGTCGGCTAAACCGTTCTAAAGCCGACGAAACAGCTTTAGCCGACGAAACAGACTATATTTCGTCGGATATAATTATTTTTTAATTTTTTTTATTACATACTTTAGCCGACGAATATTTTAAATGTTTCGTCGGCTAAAGTCTCAGACTACGGTCAACGAAACATTTAAGATATTCGTCAGCTTAATTCTGGAACAATAGCCGACGATGTCTTTTTCGTCGGCTAAATTCTGGGACAATAGTCGACGACGTCTTCTTGTTTCGTCGGCTAAAGTCATCGCCAATGACCCTTTCCCAATGAAACCATAGCCGACGAAGGCTAGTCGGCTAAGATCTTAGCCGACGAATTAAGCTAACAGGCCGACGAAACTTTTTCGTCGGCTAAAGTGCTTGTCCTGGTAGTGTAAGTTAAAAAGAAAACAAAATTTTTAAAAATTTTGGTTTGAGTTTTTCTAAAATGTTTTGGCGGAAAAGTTGTTGCTAAAAATTTCGGCAGTTAGGCGACGAAAAGTTATACGTACTTTCATCGCATAAGTGATTAATAATTTTACTTTTTAAAAAAATAATAATAATTCTGTTGCCTAGGTAAATTTTTTCGTTGTCCAAAAGATGCTTAGACCACGGAATACATTTCCATCGCCTAAGTAATTATTTATTTTTTAAAAAAAATAATAATTTTGTCGCCTAAGTACATATTTCCGTAGCCTAAGTGTGACTTAGACAACGGAAACCTCATTTCGTCGCCTTAGTGCTTCTTAGGATACGAAACTGTTTTCCGTCGTCTAAGTCACAATTAGGCTACGAAATTAATATAATTTCGTCGCCTAGGTTTTTTTTTCAGTAGTGATAGTTGGAAAGTAGTTTTGCAACATTCATCAATTGCTTTAATACTTGTAAGGGATGTGAAACACAATGCGCTAGCTCCCATCTATTTGACAACAAATTATTTAGTATAGTGTAGTTTACATTATTCATTTTAGTTGTTTCAAACTGAACTAAACAAGTATTAAAAATCAAAATAAATCATTACACATTTTGTACACTCATTACGGACTTCAGTTCTCTTTTGAGTCATTGTTTATGAATTGCACTTTTGCACAATCTTTCTCGTTTACCTGCTGATGACTTCCCTAACTAGAGTAATATTTACCAAGCCCTTGGATACGACAAACCTTACTATGAACCAAACTATGCTATAACTTGCCTCTTATACTTAAGAGTGGCTTAAATGCTAGCAACCGCTAAACCAATCTAACGGCCTTCCTAACCATGACCCATGGCTAACTGCAAGCTGTTATCTCGATCACCAGCCTTGCTATATATTACTAAACAACACTTTGGACCTTTGTCAATACAGAACTCCACGCACTATAAGATGGATAAGAAGCCGCCACAACTAGGGGTGGGTGCTGTTCGGTTCAGATTTGTGGCTCAAAATTAACGCAACTGAACCTCTTTTAACTACAGCCTCATTTCAAAAGAGCTAGACCAATTATTTCGGTTAAACCATTTTTTGTTGTGGAACGTGTTTCGGTGTGGACTGATTTATTAGTTTCAACTAGAAAGGGATACCCAAAGTTGGGTTATTTTCACATAACAATTTCGATAAGACATAGAGTTCACGTACAAAGTATCTACAAATGTCATCCAAATATCAAGCACTAACTGAAATATCATATTTAATCACTTAACAAACCCACATATAAATCAACCATCATGCAACATAACAACTTGCAAATTGCAAACTTGAACAAAAATAGATTTTTTTGTATATTACAAGAGTAATTTTATTCACACATCCCTAATTTCTAGACACACCCCTCCAATTTTTGTTTGCTATTTTTCCTTCCATTTTTTCCTATTCTACCCTTATCTCTCTCTCTCTC
>NC_020493.1:13228348-13236114 GCF_000184155.1 Fragaria vesca subsp. vesca | reverse complement strand
ATGAGTTGAGAGAAAGATTAAAATAAGTTGGTTTGTGATCTTATAAATTGATCATGAAGAAGAGATGGTGAGCATGTGTTGAGAGAAAGATTAAAATAAGTTTTTGGGCTCATTAAATTAATTCATAGTTGTTGAGAAGATCCTAAAAAGAATTATTCTTCGGTCTAATTCAAGATAAATTTTCAATCGACGTAATTTTGATATGTCAAGAGAAGCTAAATAGATTTTGTTGAGTTATGATTTATGCGAATGGATAAAAACAAACAAGTTGAGATTTTGATGAGTTAGGTTTGTTGGTGTTGGTGAATGAAGAGAGAGAAAACTTTTGTTTTCGTTTCTAATGTTCTTTTGAAATGGGAAAGGGTATAGAAGGAATTTAAAATTATACAAAAATATGTGATGTGTATTAAACAAATGAGAATGTGTGGATAAAATTTCTCATATTACAAACCAAAAGTTCCATCAATAGAGAAATATAAAAAATAAAAATAATGTAATTGAAATAAATTCGGTGTGGTTCTGTTTTAATTAGGCGGTTTATGACTTTGAACCGCAAGTGAAATGCTCTTATGCGGTTTAGTGCAGTGTAACCATAAAATGACACCGTTTTAGTTTGGTGCGATTCGAATCGGTAACTGTATTTTTTGGTATAAATTAACCCTTCCCCGCCCAACAACTGTTCAAGCCAAAGCAAGAAGCCACCCCTATATCTACACGATTAAATTCTAAATATAAGTTGTAAAGTTAATTTCAGTAAAATGTTATGTATCATTGACCCCTATTATTTATATGTATGTGGTGTTGCTCTTGGTCTTTTCTCCCTTTATATTTATATAAATTTCCAGGTTATTCATAATTTTTGTATGGATTACTAGGACCGCAACAGCACAATTTTTTTAAACAATGACCGATGTGAATGCCATGTAGGAAATATGGATCTATGCTAGCTGAGTGCTCTTGTACTTTGATGAAGAATGTGATGTTACCACTAAGGTTTGTTTGGTGAGGACAAAAGAGATACGCTGTTGATCATGGTCTAGCCAATATGCACAAAAGGCAGAAAGAATTCATTGTGTTTCTGATGATTGTTGCTAGGTTTATTATTATCTTGTGGCCGGCCATACATATGTGTTGTGTATATTCTGTACTAGCTACTGGCTAGGGTTGGGTTGCGTTCTATATTGCTCTTCTTACTTGGTGTTGTTGCCTAATCATATATGTCTTTATCTTCTTCACTACATAACCAATCCCATAACCCTTTCAATGATATTCCAAATTTCTGTACGGCCTGTAATATCCATTTCATTTCATAATTCAGATGGTTAATGTATTCTCAATCGCTTCTATATGTGCACCAAATGTGGACACGTCCAAACCACCATAATGCATTTCAATTTATGCATATCCACGTGTCGAGGCTCAGAGCACGAATAGATGCCCCTCCCACTAATTGCATGATCAGTTTGGGGATCTTCAAACCCTTGTAGCATCTTCTTTAAGGGTTTGAGGATTCGTTTTGAGCAAACACAAGGCTTTGCGAATAGACATTAAAAGTATATTAGGATAATTTGATCTATGTAATGTGATAAAAGCTGGAAAATGGTCGCATCTATCCTTGTAATTTTCTATTAAATTTTTCATATGAATCGATCCTTATGTAGTTGTGTATAAAAGTTTTCTTGGTTATTTCGATTTCTGAGTCTCAATATTACATAATTCCTAATTTGTTTGCATATGTAATGATTTTCCATCACTCAGCTTCACATGTGGGATCATTTTTTTTATTGATCTTGTTCTTATTAAGGAAAACGAAAATAACATAAAATGTATATATATATATGGCAATTGCTTGAAAATCAACACCACATAACATATATGTATGTGTGTGTGGAGGCGAGGCCCGGCCCGGCCTGTTTTGTGGAGGAAGTCCAGAGTGACTCAAAAATGCGAACATTGATGCTTTCATTGCGATCAGACACTGATCACAACACTTTTTTTGCCGGACAGTGACCGGGAGATCCCCAACGACATCACCAAGAATATGATCGATGTTCAAGGAGATTGATGTGTCGAAGCACCGTAAACTTCAATCCCGATCAATATCGGCTGCAAATTGGCAATCGGCGACTCCACTAGTAAAGAGAAGCTCAAGACTAAGTGGATTATCAATTAGTAAGGCATCACAATACATCAATTATAGAGAAGTACATATGGATGTCACATGCGATGTTTTCTAGTTTTCCTCATTTGATCCATATAGAACAAGAATGAGTGATATGAAGAATCCAATCACCCATTACAAGCTCCCAAAAAAGTAAAATCTATGCCCTGGAATTCTAGCTCTCAAGTGAATTTGGACTGCACACCATACAAAGTGTATTGGATCCCACCCTAGCTACTCATTGGGGCATATTATGAATGCTATAGGGCTAAGTTCCAAAGCATCCAACTAGTCGATAATAAACATGTAGAGGACAACATAATGCATGCAAAGAAAAGAAAACAAAGCAGAAAGGTTTTGGAAGATCGAGCACTTGTTGTGGAGTGTTGAATCATTAGAGAAGGGACCCAAATTCTTTAACAGTGAATGATGAATGAGAAAGATTTCACAATGTGGTAGTGGGGTTGGGGCTGAAGAGTGAATTTACACACGTGTACACATTGCAATTGGCGTACGTGTCCCTTTTTAGGGTTTATAATGGGATATGATGATTAGTGAAGAAAAGTGACCAAGTGAGTCGGTAGGTTAGGATGGAACTTGTTTAAGATATAGTTTGAGAGGAGAGAATCGAAAGGAAAGGAAAAGAAGACAATAGCGACGTTTAGGGGTTCGTGTGAGGCATTTTGTGAATGTGATCGAGTGCTTAATTAGTGGATTAGAGTAAGAGATCGATGATATTGTGCTTGTTCCTATTGCGGTTTCTGTTTCTGTGAATGATTATACCAAACCCTAAGACAACGTGAACGCGTGTTGAGACTTGATCGAGATTGGAAGAAAGGAGATGACCACCTGATCCCTCCCAAATTTACCCAGATGCATCTGTTTAATGTTTCAGAAATCAATCTCCAAACATCACAGTGTAGGAGATAAACGACTTGGGGGACCTTGTGCTACTTCAGAGTGAAGTCAGTGAACAGATTTCTAAGTGTTAATTAGTTAGAATATTAACCTTGTGCTATATATGTGTGTGTTAATTACTTGTTGGCTTTATTAATTGGCCGGTATCACCAAACTAACTAGGAGAATCGCTTGTTAAATATGTTTTCGACACATACATTCAATTAGGAATCACAAACTTTGGTCACCAGAACGTTCTTCAAATTCTAATTTAAATTCTTTAATCTCTCATATCTCATGAAAATTTTGTATTCTCATCATTGTATGTTTTGCCTATTTTTCACGTTAGAACGTACTCGAAGCGTGTTAGTTAAAGTATTATCACGAACCTAAGAAATTTGTTTAATAATTAGCAGCTAAAGCCAAGCGATTTATGCCATTAGTGGAATTTCACTTTCACTTTCGAATCCAAGTGTCTATAAACTAAATTGAAGTACGGGCCACACAAATTAAGCTCCACATAGAAACCAAATCATAGTTAAAATAGTGCAAAACATAAAGAAACCTAGGTAGTGTAATGGGAAAGAGAATCCTCCTCTCTCCTTTCCAACCTAATTAACCAACTGATTCTTTTTTCTAATCAAAAGAAAAAAAAATAGTAACGAGTAGTCGAGTGCCCTGGAGGCCTCGATCACCATTACCAAATGGAATGTCATACAAATTAATTTGCAACCCAAGTAAAACCACAGTTACATCAACCCTCTTATTGTTGGGTTTCACGCAGCGGATCGGTCAACAAGATACGATATCGAGAATGCAACCATAATAAGGAAAAACAAACACACACAACACAAGATTTAACGTGGTTCCCTCACTCTTTGAGGTACGTCCACGGGACGTGATCCGATCTTTCTTTACTATTGAGAATAATGAGAACTAAATACAAGGTGTTTCACTCAAGTTTATAACTCAAACCCGAACCCTTGTACACCCCTCTCAACTCACACTCTCAATACCCAATAAAGCTAACTCTCTTACAATACTTGACAGAGAATGAAATTCTCTCTAAATAAGAGACTACACAACTCGGATGCCACACTACACAATGCTAATGTCGAATGGCTATTTATAACCAACTCCTTCTCTTACAACATGCAGAACCATGCATAAAAGAAAAATAAAGACTTGCATTTCCATCTTTCCCGTTCAATGTTTCTACACCCAATAGCATGAAACTATTACCAATAGTTCTCAACTATTGTTTTCTCTACATGCATGTTCTCACTCTTTCTCTATGAATTATGCATTCTCACATGAGACTTGTTCTCTTACTTCAAATATGGCTGCACCACCTTAGCTATATCTAGTTCCATATCACAATAAATGATCAACTTCTGATGCATTTACCTTGTGCATATTGCAGCCAATTTCTTCCATTCAAACAATACTGCATCTCTAGAAAACATAGCATTAATTTTGAGCCACTTCTCAACAATTATATATAGTTCACTAAAAGAGTCTTCGAATGAGTGAAACATATAGCATGTAGCTAATGACATATATACATGTACAAATTGTGAATTTGTTTTGTCTTAATTCTCAATTACTATATTCATTTGGGTCTTAAACAAATGAAGAAGAGTACACGAACATAGCTGCTCCGCCGACAGAATCTAAGTGTTCAATCTAATTAGGTGAAATTACATCATCGATTTTAATTTAACTATATAACATTTTCCCCATATATAAACTTCAATATCCATTTTCAGATAAAGCTATACTCCTGCCGACTGTACGGTACGTATCAATAAGGATGGTGACGTGGTGGGGCGTGTATATATACCTGTATGAAAATAGGTATAACTGAATAAGTGGTACACAAAGTATAACATGACCTATAATAACCAAAATAGGGACCAATATATAGGACCAATGGTTTTGGAAAATGAAATATAAATTTGGTGATGATGGCCAACGACATATTCTTAGGCGTGCATATGTGTCGTGAGCCTGAGGTTATCCTAACGTTCGTGGATAAATAGCTAATTAGTTAATTAAAGCTTCAAATCCTTAATTAAATTGCTATCTAGAGATCGAGTAGAGACAAAGAACACATTCTATTATTTATATTACCTTTCTGTCTAGCTACTATATAATACTATATTATTCTTTTGAAGCCTGGCTTAGGGTGATTGCTGTTGATGAGAGCTAGAAGAACATTTTCAGCACCATATAAATGCTCCATGATCATTTTCTTGCAAAGCCAAACTTAGCTTGCTAGCGGCATATTATAGCTAAGCTTTAGAAAGCACAACCCAAACCTCCATTTCTTTCTTTCTTTCTTTCTCCTTTCTTGCTGTTCTTCCTTCTTGTACTACACCGTACTCCTCTTTGATCTGGGCGTGAGGTTAAATTAGGGTTTCAGAAATGGGGTTAAAGGAAGCTGAAATCCGATGCTACGATGGTGAAGCAGATAGAGCTAGAGTGGAAGACCTTGAACGAAGATGCGAGGTAGGACCAACGGAGCGAGTGTATCTCTTCACAGACACTATGGGTGACCCCATATGTAGGATCCGAAACAGTCCGATGCACAAGATGCTGGTACGTATAAACATTCCCTTTTTCATAACCTTCTTCCTTTGATTTCCCACATCTAACGTCTTATCATCGTCGTCTAAACAAATTTGGCAACTTCTCGATCGCCGTATTCATGACAATCATGTTTTGCAGGTGGCCGAGCTGGACAACCAGTTGGTTGGAGTCATTCAAGGCTCGATAAAGTGGGTGACGGTTCATAATAAACCGCCGCCTGGACAGCATGAGGCCAATCTGTCCAGAGTGGGCTACATCCTCGGCCTGAGGGTGGCACCACTCCATCGTCAAAAAGGAATTGGTTCCAGACTGGTGTGTTGTTTAGAGGATTGGTTCGTAGCCAACGACGTAGATTACGCATACATGGCTACCGAGAAGGACAACGAAGCTTCAGTCAGGCTTTTCATGGAGAAGTTTGGCTACATCAAGTTCAGGACACCTGCGATTCTTGTAAACCCAGTTCGTTACCGGCCTCGCCACGTCTCTTCCGACGTTGAAATCGCTAAGCTCAAGGTAGAAGAAGCTGAGTTTCTATACAGAAACTGTATGGCTTCCACTGATTTCTTTCCCCATGACATAGACAAGGTGCTTGGGAACAAACTGAGCTTGGGGACTTGGGTGGCTTATCCAAGAGGAGAGTCGTTTTGCAAGTTTGGGTCAAATGGGGAAGCTATACCAAAGAGTTGGGCTATGATTAGTGTATGGAACAGCGGTGAGGTTTTCACACTGAGGCTAGGGAAGGCACCACTGTCTTGTCTGTTGTATGCAAAAAGCTGGAGACTGATGGATAGGTTTTTGCCTTGCTTTAAGTTACTGCCTTCCATGCCTGATTTTTTCAACCCTTTTGGGTTTTACTTCATGTATGGGGTGTACCATGAAGGACCATTGTCAGGGAAACTGGTGAGGAATTTGTGCCACTTTGTGCACAACATGGCTAAAACTACAACTAAGAACTACTGCTGCAAAGTTGTAGTAACAGAAGTTGGGGGTTGTGACTCGGTACTAAGACATAACATCCCACATTGGAAGTTGCTCTCTTGCTCTGAGGATTTGTGGTGCATAAAAGCCATGAAGATGAATGAAGCAGACAGAACCAGCCTTCATGAATTGACTAAAACCCAACAAACAAATAAAGCTCTTTTTGTAGACCCAAGAGAGGTATGATCGTATGAGTGGTGAACATATAATCAACCCAAAGTCTCCTCGGTCTGTCTCACCCTGAATACCCCGCAGCCTGGTGAGTATATTTGTCTATCGGGATTGTACATAATCATATGCTTTCTAGTTTCTACAACTACATGCCATGATTTTTCATCACGAGTAAACCATCAAGGGAAAAAGGGGGGTTTGAATGTCTTGTTCCTATCATATCGGTGACAGGAAATCTAGAAAGATTTCCTTAATTAGGTGCCACCCTCGAATGTCCTTGTGTGTGACTCATTCTCAATTTCCATGATTCAGACTAATCAATCAGCTCATGGTGGTCCATTTCTTTTGTACATATCCCCCTTATGAGGTAAAGATTTTAGCTTCGATTAGATGGACCCTCCCCGACTCTCTACAATGCTTCCATTTCATACGTCGCATTCAAAATGGAACACTCTAACGTGCCATTGTACAAGGATGGAGAACTAATTTCACAATGTCATTTAAATCCACAAGTCCAAGAAACTATACAACTATATAGACATGATTATCATATACCTTGAGTTTTCGGGCTCGTTTTATTTTATCGTGTTTTGGGGATGAAGTTGTCGTCAGCGAAATGTGGGATCCTACAATGCACGTCGTTATTGTTTCAAGTTCATTACGAGTCGTGGTCATAATGACCGAGATTAGATTAAGCACCGTTAGTTAGTGGTCTCTGTTCTCTGTTGCCAGACGAGGAATAGGAGGTTAGCTATGTATCTTAGATTCTTAGTTCTTGTGTGGTCTTCAATTAGATGCATGCATCTACGTACGTGTTTTAATTAGATAACAAGACAATTTTTTTTTTTTGGGTAAAATGCCCAAATACTTAAAAATTAGAAAGCTAAAACCCATTCCAATTTTATACAAAAGACATTATTACCCTGTATCAAATTAAACCCACACAAATCTCACATCTCTCTCTCTC
>NC_020493.1:13225620-13228328 GCF_000184155.1 Fragaria vesca subsp. vesca | reverse complement strand
CTAACTAACTACTACTACTCTCTCTCTCTCTCTCTCTCTCTCTCTCTCTCTCTCTCTCTCTCTCTCTCTCTCGATATCTACACCGTCACTCAGAGCAGTGCGTCGTCGCCGGCAAGCCACGAGGAGGAGCTCCGATCTCCAACTCCAAGCATCTTCATGTCATCTCGGTCCAACGCGCCTTTGCCGGCGAGTCGATTTGCTTGAGCCTGAAGGAGAAGATCCAATCTCCAAGCAACCGAGCTCCGATCTCCGATCTGCAAAACCAAAGGCGTTGGAGTCGTGCCGAGTGCCACTCACGCAATTGCTGAATCTGTTGCTGGTTTGTTTCCACAAAGCGATGCGAGCCGAGCTTGCCGATCTCCGTCTCGTCACCACAACCACATTAGATTATCATTTGTCGTTTGCGTATGTGGAGGGGGGGGGGAGGAGCTTGCTGATGGGGTGGAAGGAGGTGGCGGTGTCGAGTGGGAGTGCTTGTACTAGTGCGAGTTTGGAGCCGTCGTATGTGTTGAGGGCGTTGGGGGTGGATGAGGACATGGCGCATACTTTGATTAGGTTTGGGATTGGGAGGTTTACGACTGAGGAGGAGATTGACAGGGTCGTGAAGCTTACGGTGGAGCAGGTGAAGAAGCTGAGGGAGATGAGTCCGCTTTATGAGATGGTGAAGGAAGGGATTAATATCAAGCATATTCACTGGTCGCAGCATTGAGGGGTTGTGTAGTGGAGCAGTTAGTATACATAATACATGTGTACTGGTGAGCTGCGTCTTATGGAGTGGAGATGGAGAATTCAAGGTTCAGTTCGCTATCCTTGTTTGTAAACGCCTTTGACAACTCTCCTTAGTAACTCTATATCACTAAATTTTGCAGACACAGTATTTTTCTTTTCTAATATTTACCCGCTGTTGTTTCATTTTGTTGGTAAGGAATGTGGGCAAGATAGGTGAAGATGGTGTTTTAGGTCTAGTAGTTGATTATTGCGGGTCAGTAACTGATCATTGGGAGTCAGTAACTGATTAATAAGGGTTAGTAACATGATTATTAAGGGTAAGTAACCAATTATTGGGGGTCAGTAACCAATTATTAGGAGTCAGTAACCGATTATTGGGGGTCAGTAACCGATTATTTGGGGTCAGTAACTGATTATTGGGGGTCAATAACTGATTATTGGGAGTCAGTAACTGATTATTAGGGGGTCAGTAACTGGTTATTAGGGCACTAGTAAAAAAAAAAGGCTTAAGCGACGGGTACTTTCACATTTTGTCGCTTAAGCAATTCCTAAGCGATGAAAACAAATATCGTTGCTGGAGATATATTTTTCGTCGCTACAGTTTTCTGGGGCGACGAAATATTTTTGTCGCCTAACATTCGTCGCCACAGATTCTACTAAAGCGACAACAAGGGTTTTGTCGCAAATTATTTATGTAGCGACGAAAATGTTAACACTTAAGTGACGAATACGTTTGTCGCATAATATTCTTAACCTAACCGACGAATTTGCAGTTCGTCGCTTTAGTTTTAGACTAAAGCGACGGACCTTTGACTCTTGAGTGACAAACATTTTTGTCGCATTATATCCTTCACCTAACCGACAAATTTATGTTTCGTCGTCTTAGGTTACACTACTAGAAGAAAGGCTTTAGCCGACGAAAATAAAAAAACCAGGCCGACGAATTTTTTTTTCGTCGGCTAAAGTGGACTTTAGCTGACGAAATTTTCCTTCGTCGGCTAATTCAAAATTTTCGTCGGGTATGGTCAACTTTAGCCGACGAAATTAATATTTTGTCGGTTAAATAATTTTTTTCGTCGGCTATAGTCTGTGAACTTTAGCCGACGAAATTTTTAAAAGTTTAGCCGACGAAATTTTTAAACTTTAGCCGACGAAATTTTAAAAAGTTAAGCCGACGAAAAATATAATTTCGTCGGCTAAAGTGCCTTATATTTGCAGATCTGGACAACAACTCATCTGGAAAAAAAAAACTATACGTAGAACCTTCAAACACAAAAAAGTCGTGAAATAAGATATGACCATAATGGTGAAATACGTCTACGGTTGAAAAATCACGGTATTCCGGTAAAGTCTCGGTGCCGATAGTTGCGGTCAATGCAATTTACTCTTATTATTCACTATGCTGCAGATTTGGCATTTGGTGTCTGATTGACTATTGTGATACCTTTCCGGAAGCGTAACGGCGCTACGAGTCAAACTCATTGCTAATGCCATGATGTATAGGCCTTTTTGGCCATCCGAGTCCGTTTAGGGCTTCAAAATGCAGTTTTCTTATTTTTGATTAGAGTTGACCGTTTGGATCGAGCCCTTAACGTTGTCGAATCCAGTTGAATTTTTTACCATAGACATCTTTCGTCATAATGATCATATCTGACGGTCCAATTTTGGTTTGTAAACTTTTGTCATCGGAATCACAACATGTCTACTATTTACCGTTATTATTCCCTATGGGGGAGCCCTATCATCAGAAGGTAAATGTCTCAAAATTTTTATATGGGCAGTTGCGTCTCATCTACGTGAGAGTTTTTTGTGTGGAAGATTTGACCAAACTACGTAATATAGAGGGAGATATGAGCGTTTTCGTGTGATAAGTGACGATGGATTATGGTTCACCGTTTCGATCGAGTCCTTAACGTTGTCGGATCCAGTTGAATTTTTTACCATAGACATCTTTCGTCATAATGATCATATCTGACGGT
>NC_020493.1:13205984-13224344 GCF_000184155.1 Fragaria vesca subsp. vesca | reverse complement strand
ATTTATTACACACTTTAGCCGACGAATATCTTAATTGTTTCGTCGGCTAAAGTCTGGGAAAAAAACCGACGAACATGTTTTTCGTCGGCTAACTGTGGGACTATAGCCGACGAAAAAAAAAATTTCGTCGGCTAAAGTCATCACAGACGACCTTTTCCCGACGAAATCTTAGCCGACGATGGCTCGTCGGCTAAGATCTTAGCCGACGAATTAAGTTAACAGGCCGACGAAACTTTTTCGTCGGCTAAAGTGCTTGTCCTGGTAGTGTTAACACTAAAGCGACGAAACTTTTGACCTTAGAGCGACGGATTTGTTTGTCGCTATATTTCCTTCACCTAACCGATGAATTTATTTTCGTCGTGTCAGATTCAGACTAAAGCGACGGAACTTTGAGTCTAGAGTGACGAAAGTGTTTGTCGCATAATATCGTTCGCCTAAGTGACGAAATTTTTTGATTTTAGCGACGAAATATTTCGTCGCTTAAGTGAAATCTTCTTTATATCCTCTGCATCACTTCCAGATCGACAAACTGGAGGAAAACAGATCGAGCTACAGTGAAAATCATGTGAAATAGGATGTGATCGGTATGATGAAATACGGCTATGGTTGAAAAATCACATATTTCCGGTAACGTTTGGTCCCCGATAGAAGCGGTCAACCCTATTTACGTTTATGCTTCCTTATGGGGAGCTTTATCGTCGGGAGGTGAACGTCTCTAAATTTTTACATAGATGGCTAGATCTCATCAATGTGAGAGTTTTTTGTGTAGAAAAATCAATGAAACTAGGCCATATAGGGGTATGTAAGAGCTTTTTCACGTAATAAATGGTGTTGGTTTAGGTTTGACCGTGTGGATCGAGCCCCAAACCTTATCGAAAATAGGTGAATTTTTTTCCATAGCCGTATTTAAGTATACTGATCATATCATACGGTTGAATTTTCATTTTGTAAAATTTAGCCGTCGGAACCACAACATGCCTACTAATGTTATACCATTTTAATCTACATATAACGTCTTCTAAACTTTTATAATCTTTTTCATTTCCAAATTAATTTAGCATATAATTAATGACAAAATATCATTATTGATTGATTAACTACCTAAACTAATTTAATACTATAATTATATAATTAATTCTACTAAAAATATTAATTACTTAGAGTTAGAGGACGAAAAGATAACTTCTCGTCGCCTAAATGTAAAATTTTTAGCGGCATATTTTCCGCCAAAAATTTCAGAAAAATTCAAACCAAATTTTTAAAAGTTTCCTTTTATCTTCTTTTTGTTCTCTGCCTCGCTTTTCATTTCTCTATTTTTTTTCTTTGAACTCTATGTTCTCTCTTCTTCACTCTCTGCTCTCCCTCCTCTTCTCTCTCTCCTCTCTTCTCTCTCTCCTCTCTAGCTCTCCCTCTGCCTTTCCTTCTTCACTCTCCCTCTGGTCTTCGTCCCAAGATGACCACGCGGGTCGAGCACGCAGACACATTCCATCTCCTCCTCTCCCTTTCATCAAACCATCTCTGTCACCACCCACCACCACCGTCACCACAGAAAACGCAGAGAAGCCGTCGAAGCTCCGGGTTGGGTAGTCGGCACGGAAGCTAGGGTGGCGTAGCTTGGAGACAGAGAAGCCGGGTCAGGTCCGGGCAGGAGTGGCGAGCAAGGTCGGTGGTGGTTGGAGACGTTGTCGGCGCTTGTTCAGTGGAGGCGGGGTTGGGCTGCCGAATTGGACCAAATAGGAGCATATCGGAATTGGGGCTGTAGCCGGTGGAGGGTTAGCAGGGGGTCGACAGAGCTGGATCAGAGGCGCGGAGTTGGAGCACCGTTGCTGGATCGAAGGTGGACGAAGGTGGAAACGCGCCGGATTGGGGAGAGAAGGGCTCTGTAGGTGGAGACGGGCCGGTCGAGTTCGCTGCCGGTGGCTTTGGGATCCAAAGAGAACCGGGTCGTCGGGGCGTGCTCGGGGCCACGCTCAAGGTTGGAGGCATTGGGTTGGTGGACGGTTTTGTGAGTGCAAACTGGGTAAGCTTGCCAGATTTGGTGTGGTGGAATTTGGGTAAGTTGGGTGCCCAGAGCAAATTAATTCTAGGTGGGACTGAGTTCTGTGGTGGAATTTAGGGCGGTGGTGGAAGGGGTGGTGGGTTTCAGACCAAAAAAAATTTGAAAGGAAAATAAATAAAAAGAAAAAGCAAAGAAATTGAAACTAAAAAATAAAACTTAAATAATAAAAATGAAATTTAATTAATTAATTTTAAATTATTTCATCATATCTAGCGACGAAAATAGACTCGTTGCTAAACCAAAAAGTTTCGTCGCTTAACGGTAAAACGACAGAAAAACATACGTCGCTTAACGACTTAAGCGACTAAAAATTTTCGTCGCTTAAGTTAATTATTTATCGCCTAGGTATGTGGGGACAAAAACAACTCCCGTCGCTTGTTTCGTTTTCTTAAGCGACAGATTTTATATTTTCGTGGCTTAAGTACATATGAGACGCGTCATATACGACGAATCTTAAGCGATGCCGGTTTCGTCGCTTAAGTCGGAAGGCAACAAAAATTAGTACTTAGGCGATGAGTTTTTCCCGTCGCTTAAGACTTTATTTCTACTAGTGGGGGTCAGTAACTGGTTACTGGGGAAATTCCGGTGACCGGAGTCCGGCTGCCGGTGACCGGAGTCCAAGGTTCTGGCCAAGTCTTTTTATGTTGAAGAGGTGGGGGCAAAATAGTCTTAAAATAATATAGTTTGTTAAGACTTTAATAAAGATTTGGTCATTTGGGCACACAAAAATTTACTTTCATTCAAATGGCTTCATATAAATTAAAGATTGTCATTCGAATGGGCAATAAAGGGTTACAATTAGTACTACATTTTCCTTTTTTTAAACTTTTTTTATTAAATAAGTCACACACCTTACATATGTCAGTGATGTTTGAACCTATGACCTCAAAGTTGTTAGTTAAACACCTTAACCAACCATACCACAGCTCACCGACAGATGACAAGACAATTGATCGGTGATGAATTCGTACGTAGTAGCCACTATTAATGATGGTGGTTAGCACTTAGTTATTCTCGAATTAACTAACTAGCTAGGTGTGTATGTGATAATGATGGGGGATGATCAAAGATGAACCACTTACCTCTCTATGTAGGTTGGATGCATGAGAGCGGCCATTGGCAAAAAAACAAAAACAAAAAACGATAAAACATGATTATGCCAGAAGTTTAATTTTGCATCTTTTCTTGCTCATTAGTTTCCTCCATTTTTGAATATTTATGAGTTATGATGCAATGAGCTAGGTAGAAATATTAGTCTTCAAGCTGGTAATACGTACATAAACAAACATAAACTAGTCTACTACTTATTTTGATTTCTGAATTCTTATATGTAAAAACCTATTTACCAAGTTAAACCTTTTAAATTTCTCCCCTAAATATGAATACAGGTAGCTAGGATTATAAGTTTATTGTGTTACATTCGCTTATATGTTCTCTTACCAAATAGCTTGGCATCATGATCGTATAGTTTATATTGATGTCATCGATCTAAGTCATTACCATTAGATAATAAGTTCTTGCCTGAATTCATGCATGGGTGGTTGAAATAGAGAGTTAAATTCAAAGATATATATGAAGGCTTCTGAGAAAATTCCAAGAGCTCAAGCAAACAATGTCAAGGTAGCTGTAGTTCTAGCTACCCGGCCTTTTCATACTTGATCATAACATAATAAGGATCGAGCTTAACTTTGTATTCTCAGTTGAGTTGGTTGAGCTATCGTTATAGTAATATAGTGTTATACAGCCTCTCTTATCAGCTTTGGACCACCTTGAACAATGAGCAAGCTAGCTTGCAAATTCCAACACTGCTCGATCAAGTGTTCATGCATTTCTTCCTCTAAGACAAGTCTTCCTGCATCGCTTGGGATTCCAGAGTCCACCGCGACTATTGCAGTGTCGTTTATAGGCATTCTTTGAAAAACTTGCAATGGGAACTTCATAGTACGATCAAATCAGAACCATGTAAACTTGCCGCCGCCCTGTACTGTACGACTACAGCTATAGCAACTGGTTGCTGTTTACGAGTTTATGGTGTAACTGGGCTGCCATGTCGCTATTCTTTGATTTGATATTTCTGCCATTATCGATTCTCATTGTTGGTCAAGACTCAAGACGCAAGTCTGATCGATCCATCATAGTTCGACAATAATGCAGCGCTAGCTGAGCAGGATTTGCTGGGACTTAGTAGTTGCTTGAGTTATCAATTATTTTGGATTGTCATAAAGTCCAATGGATCACAAACCCAAAACAGTTTTTACTTCGAATTGGGCATTTGCATTTGTGCTTTGCAGCCCATAACATATACAGGCTTGTTTCAGTGTCATATGCACCTAACTTCCTATCATCTTTTCTTTTGCACACAAAAAAGAAGTGAAAAAGAGAGTAGAATATCACTCATTTGGAGTTTTGGGTTACCCATTTCTGATGTTGAAGTTGGATATCATTTTCGTTCTTGACGACATAATCTTTGTTTCGATTACACAAGAATTAGGGAAGCGATCCAAGTGGAGATACACACACATCACACTTAACAAGAAATGGAAAATCACGGATATGCAATAGCAGCAATGTCACCGCTCCACTGAACTTTCAACCTCTCGGAAACCCAGATGAACCATATCAAGATTATTAGATGTATCTAGCTAGTATGCTTCAGCACACATATACTCATGACGTGCCAATCAAAATGGAGGTCACTTTTACTTACTTATTTTTCTGTTTGACTTTTAAAAATAGAGGAGTTAGATGTAGTTAGCGTTAACGTGGAAGCAAAGGCCCAGGTTTGGGGTGACTTGGGACGTTAGATGTTTTCTAAGGGTATAAGGTGATGAGATGAGGTATCCGTTACAAGCTTGTGCGCGGGAAACTCAAATTCAAGTTTGATTCTCAACTCTCAAGACGTTTTGAACATTTGACATCTGGCTTTCATAGGCCTTGCAAAATCCTATATCCTTCAACACCACAACCCACTAATAAGTCTCATTTGGCCTAGTGTCTTGGGTCAAAGTTACTAGTTGGCCTCATAGCATGTTGTGACAAACAAATTGAGATATATCATCAAAGATGCTTAATCACGACTTTGTTTGGCGTGTGTTAGTGTGTGCCTGAAGTGAGCGAGCATATGGTTGTAGAAGTGTATCCATGAGGAACCATGTGCCTAGGTAAAGGGAGTGTGTTTGGGCATGAACCGAGCATGGCTTGGACCTGACTACCGAGTGCCTTTGTGTAAGTTTATTTAACATCCTATGTCATTTGGTCATGACGTGGCTTGTCTCCCTTTATTATGAATATAGACTTTGTACCAAGCCTGATTTGCTTGAAGCAGACGAAATGACCTAGAATATTGATGATATGAGCCTCATATCAAATCTAAGCCTAATCTTTAACCTTGGGTCTTTGGGGTATGTGATAAAATTGGGCTTACATTTTTGGGTATCAACAATAGACAATAATCAGTTTCAAATCACTATCTGATTGGGAATGATATGATGCATTTTACCTTCAATGATTGAAATAAATGCGCCTTTCTTCTTCTTTTTTTTTCCCCCTTTCTTCTTTCTTTAACTGGCCCTGGAAAGAAGGATCAATCAAACCGAATATGCCATGTGCTTTGCGGATTCCTACTTCAAATAGGAGATCTTGTGTTAAGATGGAAATACCAAATATATTTACATCCATAAAGCGATCTTGTGGCTTATGAAAAATGGAAGTAACCCAAGGATTATGAAAGAAGGCATGTAGTGCTGGATCTAAGCTAGCACTCCATGGAAAAAATGCCTATGAAAAAGGGAGATCAAAATTCCTAAACTGCCAGAGCTGTTTAGTTACTGAAACTTGAGGACATTTTACACAAGGATTCCTCTTTTAGAGAAGAATATTCATTATTAACCCAAAAAAAATCACACCATATTTGTTTGATTGACCAGTTGTGTCATTACACCACGACGCATATTCTTAAAAAGGTCCATAGTTACAAGTTCATTGCCAATAGCCAACATCCATGAGCAAAAATGGCCCAACCGTTAACCCAATTTTACGCTCGAAAACAAGAGTTGCCTGATCCTCAGGCCCGGCCCTGGGGCAAGACGGACAAGGCCTGGGTCTTGGGCCTCAAAATTTGGGGGCCTCCATTTTTTTTATATAGCCCTGTAAAAAAATAAAAAAATACAAGAAGAGTAGAAGACATGTGCGTCTCTTCTTTCCAAAACAATTAAACAAAAGAAGATTGCGTCAGAGGCTCTGAGCGTCTCTTCTTCTACTCCCATAGAAGAATCGAAGAAAAAAAGAAGCAGCAAACCTTCGATCGAAAGGGAAACACCAACACTAAAGCTAAAAGGGTATGATCTTTTAGTCTTTCATCTCTATTCTCTAAAAAGCTATTTCTTTTCTATTATGAAGGTATTGCGATTTTTCCTTAATGGCTTAGTCCGATAATCCTTTATTTATTTTATTTCTCGATTTGATTTGTTGAACATTGATTCAATATAAATATATGATGATAGTCATGATAATTTGAAGCTTCACATAATCACATGCTCTTTGAATTGTTTGTATAATATCTAGAATTTGATTAGTACCATTGCATCTAAAAATGCAAGACAAGCTATATTTCAATGATATTTTTATATTGTGATATGTTATTTTTTTTTTAATATTTTGAGTTTTTTTTGTCAAGCTTTTGTTTGGGGGCCTCAAATATTTTCTCGCCTTCAGCCTTTATGGACACAGGGCCGGCCCTGCTGATCCTAGGAGTAATAATCCTACCTCTTCACCAACATTAAACCGAGCCAATTCTTGTTTTTCAATACTCTGTCCAAATACTACTACCATGTCCAACTGTACAAGGACAATTCGTCCTCATGTTGACAACCATACAACATCAAAATTGAAACTCATAATCTCTACGAGTAACACCACAATAGTAGCACACCGAACAAAACCAGACACCTAACCCCTAGACATGATGTATAATTTTTAAAATAATTCTTCTCCATTATATATTATATTTCAGAATGCTAAAAGTATAACAACATTCGAGTCAAATGATGTGTATACATACTAGAATACAAGTCTAATGCCTAGTTTGGTACAGCTTCGTTTTTAAAAAAATCAGTTTCTATCCGAACTTTTAGATTTTATAGTGTTTGGTAAATGAAAGAAAAACATATTTTTTTATAAATTACAGGTCACTGGTAGCAGTTTTTAGAAACAACCTTTTTAAAATCAGCTGTCACTAAAAACCGTAGAAATTAAAAAAATTTATTTTGACGGCACTTTTAAAACTAATATTTACCAAAGATAAAACTGTTTTAATTCACAGCAATACTAAATTAGCCCTAAATAAAGTGATGTATAAATTCCAATTAGACAATTTCCGATGTTATTCATCTTCTACATACATTACATTTCCGAAAGCAAAAAAATATAACGACATAAAAATTAAATGATGTATAAATTCCGAGATGGTAACAAATATTTCTCTGACCCACACCGTTTAAAAACCGGGAGGGTGGACTCTTCTCCCCATCGGTGCACTCGACACCACTCAATCCTCCACCCTCTCCTCCTCTCAGAACACAACAAGTCCACAAAACCAAACCCAACTCACAAACAAACACTCCCTTCTCTTTCTCTCTCTTCACATCAGTGTGTAACCGTCGACTTGACCTGAACTCCCAACCCCCACATGGCCGCGTGCGGAGCAGACACCGCCCGAACCCTCGCCTGTCGCGACGGACACGCGGCAGCGCAGCTGAAGCTCATCTCCATCGCCGTTATCTTCATCACCAGCGTCGTCGGCATCACCTCCCCCGTCCTCCTCGCCCGTCACTTCCAAGGCAAACCCGCCTACGACCGCGCCACTCTCTTGATCAAGTGCTTCGCCGCTGGCGTCATCCTCTCCACTTCCCTCGTCCACGTCCTCCCTGACGCCTTCGCCGCCCTCTCTGACTGCCACGTCGCCTCCCGCCATCCCTGGAAAGACTACCCTTTCTCCGGCCTCGTCACCATGATCGGCGCCATCGCTGCCCTCCTCGTCGACCTCACCGCCAGTGCCCACATGGAGAGTCACACGGCTCACTCCCACGGCCAATACGAGGTCCTTCCGGTGGCTACGCAGGAGGAGCCAGATACCAAGAAGCCGTCTATGTCGATCGAGTTGAAAGTTGAGCCCGTGGCTGGTGCAGTTAGCGATAGTGGCGGTGGCCATAGCCACGAGGAGATGGTGATCAGGTTGAAGCAGAGATTGGTGTCGCAGGTGTTAGAGATAGGGATTATATTTCACTCGGTGATAATAGGAGTGACGATGGGGATGTCTCAGAATCAATGCACCATTCGGCCATTGGTGGCTGCACTTGCGTTTCATCAGATTTTTGAGGGGATGGGCCTCGGTGGCTGCATTGCTCAGGTAAATTTATTTTTTAGATCAAACCTCTTCCCCATATTAATTTTTTAGTTACAGTTTACTTATTAGATTCCTTCATCTCGATCATGTCAGCAGATTAAATCTGTTATTTGATTAATACAGACATGATGATAGAGTCCTACACGAAATTTGTTTACTGATCAAATCGCGGGTTTTAGCTCGTACAACAGGTTAGGATAGAAGCAATGAAATTCCATCACCAAACTTAGTCAGTCAAACATTTACACGTTTGATCAATGGCATTTTTGTTTAGATTCTTTTGTGGATAAGTTTAGAATTTCGCAATTTTGGGTATGAAGTTTGCAACTTTTGTTTCTTTGTATTAAAAATCAAACTCAAGTTTCCATTTTGTTTACTTTAGGCATCATTTCTGCTTTCAGAAGAACAAACTGGCTTATCGGTCATGTGAATATTTGTTTAGACGTCACAAAATAGTTCCAACTATTTGTTCAATGTGTCTGAGTTGGGCTATTTTGTCCTTTGAGTGGAAAATGTTTTGTTGCTTGAGTAGTGTAGAGTGGGAATGGTGTTCTTTATGAGAATGAAAATTTTGTAAAAGTAATTGATCCAACTTTTGCTTGTTACAATGCTACAAAAGACAAGCACTAACGATGAAAAGATAAGCAACTGTTGAGTGATGCCAGCCCAAAGGTGCATAAAGTAGAAACACGAAGACTAAAAATTGCAAAAACTAGGGAAGGAGTAAAGAGAGTAACGTTTTGCTTATATGTGTTGCAGGCAGGGTTCACCTTTGGAACAACAGCCTACATGTGCTTCATGTTTGCAGTGACGACGCCAATGGGGATTGTGCTGGGGATGATCTTATTCTCGGTGACAGGTTATGACGATAGTAGCCCTAATGCCTTAATCTTGGAGGGTTTGTTAGGATCTTTCTCCTCTGGTATTCTCATTTACATGGCACTTGTCGATCTTATAGCTCTTGATTTCTTCCACAACAAGATGATGACCTCGAACTCATGGTTGAGGAAAACTTCATTCACCGCTCTTGTTCTTGGCTCTATCTCCATGTCCATCCTTGCCCTTTGGGCCTAGAAGAGGCCGGATTCTCATTGTTTTTGTAATAAACTTCAGGGGAAAGAATTGGTATGAGTTGCATGTCCGGCAATGTTGTGTGAAATGTGAAATGTATATTCTGAAATCGTTAATAGGTAGTAGATAGCACATTGTTGGCATTGTAGCCTTGATCTGTTGGATCTTTTGGTGACCAAATCGGATTGATAGAGCTGTGATTCAGTTATATTAGAACCATGGATCCTAGACATGCGCTTCTGTGAAATATGTGATTAGTGGGGCGTAAATACAGTACGAAGAACATCATTGTAAGCTTTGTCTTCCTATCTAATGAACCTTCGTTGCTCACTCTCTTTCTGAAAAAGAAAAAAGAAAAAATTGAGTTGATCATATACTCCATCATTCATCAAGATGCGCACGTACCAACTATAAGTTTATAACATTGGTGTTCATTTGGTACCAAATGACCAAAGATTTTGTGATAACCGAGTAACATATATACAGGGTTAATGCAACGTAGGATAAACCAGCAATAGGTTATTGGAAGTAGTTGAACTAAAGTGTCTTGCACAGTTGCACTATTATACAAGGCAGTAGTCTAAATTAACAAAACCAATTATGTTGCTTCACGCACATACCAATAATTGAGCACTTATCTTTGGCTTTAACCATGCACCATGGATCACTCACTCTTCTAGTTTCTGCATTTCCTTGTCATCTCCAATTAACCAGAGCGCTACTTTAACAAAAGACATGCAACAACATCAGCAGCCAAAATTGAGATATTGAATATATGTTTTCTCAGTGGAGATCTGAATTGATAATCAGTGTCGTTTCTTTTCTTATTGTTCTGCTTTTGGCTTTGCAACTAGAGAATAGAGATGTACGTGTCAATCACTTTGGATAAAAGCATGACAAATTTAGAATTCATGATGCAAAGTTTAATATCAATAATTAAAAGTTTAGTATCAAACAGGTCCCGTAGCTCAGTTGGTTAGAGCGTTGGTCTTATGAGCCGAAGGTCGCGGGTTCGAGCCCCGCCGGGACCAGTTCTGATTTCATTTTTCATTTTATTTTTCTCTCATTAATTTTTGGGCCAGCAGAAGCACAAATATAACCCTTCAAACAGAAACAATACCTGACAATGAACATAGGCCCAATATTAGAGAACACCCGATCTAATCAGTTTTTTTGGGCCAGCTAAAATAATCCAAGAAGAACAAACAGAGAGCCTGAATGAAATTTTTGGTATCAGATATTACCAAAACTCTCAAACTTTGATCGAGAGAGAATTAAGAATGGGTTTAGAGGAAGAATGAGGGAGAAAAACAATGTTGGAGAGAGCAAGTTCTACAAGGTTATGATATTATTGAGCTCAAAGGTAGAAAGGTTAGCAAACAAGTATGCATGTCTGCAGTTGAGGTAGAAAGGTTGAAAGATTGAAATAATTTTGCTAATTAATTCACCAAAAAAGGCAAAACTAATACTGTATAAACAAACAAGTTGGTCTTCAAATCGTTGCACAAGTAATTGCTGCGTGTCTGCAGTTGAGGCATTCACCTTGAACACTGACCCATAATGTATGGCAAAAGAAGAATTTTTGCTCTTAAATTTGTTCCCTTACATTACATACTATACATGCATCTCTCCTCTTCAATCATAAGTTTACGGGCTTTATACAATTAAGTTTGATCCACTCACTTATAAGTTATATTTTATTTTTTAATATTTTAATATGAAATCTCTCCTCACCAATGAGAATATGCTTTCGAAAATGAAATTGCATTACGGAATTATTTTGTGCATGTATAATCAGGCCTGACTTTTTTATCTGAACTCTATGTTAGGCCTATATAATTCTATGATGTAGCGAAACTCAATAGTGGAATCATTTTGCATTCCGTAATCAAAATGAAAGCAAAGAAAATGTGAATTACAAGTCGGAATGAAGGAGCACATTAACCGAAAACGGGAGATGTGTTACAGAAGTAGCATGTGCGACTATAGTTACATAGCATTATTGGTTCCTCATATATGATTGAGGGAAATGAATGGAGAAGGACCGCAAAGTCCAGGCACTGATCGAGTATAGGCAAGGAGATATGTATTAATTGTTAGATGGCACATACAGAGAGAGGGGGAGAGAGGCACCCTGACCATTCTGTAATAGTTTCTTGACCATTCTGCTTCACATATTTATATTTATGCAGAAAGCAATGGTCCAAAACATTAACCAGAAAACATGGGGAAGACTTGAAAATAGCTCTTGTCCTTATTCTTTCTTCATTAACGTCTCCAAGAGGGCTAGAAGCTAAGCTCTCTCTCTCTCTCTCTCTCTCTCTCTTCCCAGTCAAAGACAATAGTCTCTACATTGTCTATTATTAGTCACTTTCTCCAGTCCCACAGATCATAGCTCTCATATGGGTCCAATTGTCCTCACCCAGAATTCAATAAGCATGTAAAGTGAGCTAAAGAAGCTTCAAGCATCGACTGATCAGAAACTTCAAGCTTATCGGAATCGACAGTGTTCATGTGTTAAACAAGGGAATCGGAATCTGCATCACGCATACGGGTTTGATGTTTCGATTCGGGGTGGTTTTGATGTCATGTTAGACAATCATTCAACTCAAGAAAGTTTGTATTGAGCCCTTTGAGTGAGGTTGGGCTGAGTACCAGGTTAGGATTAGAAGTTTCAAACTCCACTACTAAACTATAGAACCGTAATTAATGAGATTTAGAAGTGAAACTCGAGACTTTTGTAAACTATAAAACTGTAATGAACTGAAGACCGGAGTTGGAAATGAAACTCTAAGACTTTTTTCAAACAGAATTTATGGCATGCACGTTAGACAGTAAACTAGTGAACTGTAAAACTGTAAAACTGTAACGAATATAAGTTGGAAATGAAGCTAGAATTTTTTTAAACAAAATTTCATGATAAATACATGAGGCAACTAGTGAACCAGAAAACTGGAATGAACTGGTCAGCTGGAGACTAGAGTTGGAAATGAAGCTCAAACAAAAATTTATGACAAATACGTTATGCAACTAGTGAACTATAAAACCGGAATGAACTGACAATCAAAGTTGGAAATGAAACTCGAGACTTTTTCAAACAAAAATTTATGACACGTGTGTTACGTTAGGCAATTACTTACTTCTAACACCATAATGAATTGGAGTTGGGGAAGTTTCGGAATAAGGGAGTGAAATTTGCATTCCTCATTTTACAATCTACACTTTTTTTTTTAGTTAAAGTTTTCGTTAAAAGACAAAATACATGTTACTAAAGACAAAATTTAAATCACCAAAAGAGAAAATAATGAGTGTGGATTGTATATTAAGGAGTGCAAATTTCAATTCCGGAATTCTCTACTTCGAAGTCATGATTCTTTTCCGACAAAAACTCCAAAATTGTGTTGGAGATTCATTAAATTCTAAAAGTGTCTTTTTTTTTTTTTTTTGGGTGAAAAGTTAAGTGCTTAACAATCGAGTTATATGTAAAGAATTTGATGTCATTGTGTCTATCATATGATTTACATTCATGAATGTCACGTCTAATGAGATTTGATATGCCTAACAATTTGAAACTCAATACTCCCATCAAGAAAAGGCATGCCAATGATTTGCACCAAACAAACAAACTCCACCATTTCCCTCGAACACAAAGATTCGATTGTATTACTCGCAAGAAATATCTACACAAAATAGTTTACAGATCAATTCAAACGCTCGCATCAGTCCCATTTGTAGATGGGAACAACTTGCTTTCTCGTCTATTCCTGCTCAGCATTCTCTTCAACGAACAACCCACCATCAATGGCGAAGACGAAGATTCATCCCTTAAAGAATCAGCACTAGTTTCTTCAACAACATCATGATGGTTCTCAACATACCCCGAATCCGAAACTTCAATAACTACTGCCCCTTCCGGTACAGATTCCTCACCCACCTGATCGGTTTTGGGCTGATCAGACTGTGACGGTGTGACTACCGGAGCTCGGCAAATCGGGCAGCTCGTATGCGAATGTAGCCACATATCGATGCACTCTACGTGAAAGCAGTGACCGCATTTGGACAACCTCCGGCCGACTTCTTCGTCCTCAAATGGGCTCAGACAAATAACACACTCGAGAAAACACTGCTCTTCAGATTTGTACACAAACAGAGGAATGGTGGCGATCGTGGAGGTGTCGAGACCCTTGGGAGCATTGGTGGTGAGGTTGTTGGTAGTTGGGTCGAAGGTGAAGGTGTGGAAATGCTGGAAGCGGTTGGGGCCGAGGACGCGGCGGGAGACGGCCATGGAGCCGCGGCGGCGGTGGTGAGCTTGGGATAAGAACCATTTGGCGTAGACGTGAAGGAGGAGGACGAAGAGAATGACGAGGAGGAGGGAGACCAAGGCAGCGAGCATGACATTGCCGTCGTAGGAGAAGATAGTGTCGAAGAGGTGCTTGAGAGGGTTGGTGGTGGTGGTGGTCTGGTTTGAGGTCTCTGTGGGGCTGAAGCTGAACATTGTATCAGTTTGAGAAGTAAATTCGGGAAGTAATGGGAGTGATGAGATTTTGAAGAGTAGATTTGGGTGAAGAGAGGTGGAAGGTGAGAGTCCTGTATGTAATGTGTGACAATCATATGAATAAGTACTGGCACTACTTTGATCAGTCTTGAGTGACATAGTTTAATTGTCACAAGTCACACTCACACCATCAAATAATTATATTCAAAGATTTGGGTAGTCTATTCTACACTTCCTATTTCTGCAAAGGAAATCAAAATTTCAGCTAATAGTAGATAATCACTTAACCGAAACGGTAACAAAAACTGACATGCACTAAGAGATTAATGAACACTAGAGATATAAACTTTCGACTAAGCGATCATAATTTAACTTAACTATAACTCTCTAACACTATATAAGACGATATGTGATTACATATAGAAGATCTAGCATTGGATTTGGCAACGTTTAAGAATATAAGTTGACGTGAAAATGAAGATAAAGTCGTTGGTAATGGGATAGAAAATGGAGGTTTTCGTACATGGTTGCTTAATTACATCCCACATTTGCGTGTAATGGTGACCAACAGGTCTCTGTGTTTCAGCAAAAACAAGAATAAAGAAATGGGTGTGGTTCAAGTCAAAAGGAAGATCCCTGTATCCGAGGGGAGGAGGAGTGGGACTCATGCTGGCCATGGTAGACTCGTGAAGGCGACGGCAAGAAGAAGAAGAAGAAAGAAAGAGGTGGATGGGTGGGGTTTTTATTGGATTCATGTGCCGATTGTTGAATGGAGGGAGCTTCTTGTTGGCACTAGAATCCCAAGAACCTTGACAATTCCAATCCAATCCAAATCTAATCCCATTTCTCTCTTTCACGGTTTGCTACTCACCTTAGGAGTAGCCCTACTAGTATATAAATTATCGGACGCGCTTAATGTGATTTCACCGAAGTGAACAAATCAAAGATAAATGCTGGAAGAGAGGTAATCAATGCCCATTAGTCATGGGACAGTCGATCTTGAAGTAGAGACGAGGATTGTAAGTCGGTTCAACTTAGTTCATGTTTGGGTTAGTAACTTGTAGTATCACCTCTCATCTGTAATCTTTGACTCCGCCAATAATCCCGACAGTCATAATGACATCCGTAACACCGCTAAACCCGAAGGATTAAAATTAGGGTAAACAATCGAAACATAATCTTCACTTGATAATCCATGAGAGGGTCTTTCTGTTGTCTCGCTTCATAGCAGAATACTTAGAAGGGACCCAATTGCCGTAAAAGAGTCTCGAATGGTCAATTCTAAGCTCGGGGTTCCCATGTGAAGTTAACCAGCCTTTTGCAGGGGACTGGTGCATGTTTATTAATGCCTTCTAGTCCTCTCTTTCATGCATGTATTTTAGGCTAAATGATTCATTTACCTTTTGGCTCTAGTAGCTCGAATAGGCTCTCTGGCTTGTGACATCTCTCTCAGCGGCAGAGAGGCTCTGTGATTCACTTGACCATCACCTATCACCAAGATTCTTCACCTTTCATAGTTAGACTAGACCCCCACCCATGCCAAGCTTTGCAACTCAAATAAGGTGAAAGGTCACAATCTAGCTGAAAATCAAGGCAAAAGTGTTTACCATAACTAGAATCAAGACAAAAGATGATTACAGAGCACAGAAAACTGAGAGGGAGAGACTTTTGCTTTTGCTGCAGAAGGTTACAATCAATATGAAATTATGAGCGAGTCACATTTTCTGTGCTATAAGATAGTAGGGATTACAATGAGGGAAGCAATGGGGGAAATCAGTATGTATATTGGATTGCTGATCCTTATTGTAGATACAGTTGAGGCATTTTATGCTAATGCTACATTTGGTTAAGCAATGGTGACTATGAAGAAAAAGAATATATGGAAATTTACCAGTACTTTCAAGTTACAAACAAAAGTGAACCGTAAGAGCGTTCAATCCATCAGCTTGTATCTTTTCTCTTGGACGCCTGTAACTCCCATTTGAATCTCTATTATAGTATGAAGCGGCATCTGAAATTGAAAGAAAAAAATTGCCGTCAGGAAGTAGCTTCAGAATCATACGTCGGAATTATATATAATGGAATTAGTGCATTTTCTTTTCAAAACCAATTGAAGTATAGGTAACAAGGTTTTAGCACTTCTAACATTCCATGATAAATACTTTTGGGATGAAGTATGTGCAGGGATGCAAGGAAAATGCAGTGTGAGAAAGAATAGCAAGTTGTTTCCATTAAATACCTCAATATGCGGAATTTCTTTCAGCGGCCTATCAGCAAAGTAAGCATATAATGCTCTCAAAACAGCCTGCAAGGATAGAGGAATGAGTGAGCTTATAACTAATACAACCACATTTGCACCAACACATATCAAACATCTCCACCGTTTAGTTTGATGGGTCCATATAAATATATAACTTATAAAAAGTTTTAGCAAATTAATAATCGTTGTTATGAGAGTGATTATGGGGTATCTGATTTAGCTAAGTATTGAACCAAACTTCCGACATATTGAGAAAATATTAGCAACTAAGGCTATGTGTATCACCTGGTGAGATATCACTACAACAGGTGCACGTTGTCGTTCGAGTTCAATGATTACAGGTTCTAGCCTGCATTGGTGATGGAAGTCAGATTCTAGAGAACAGGTTGATCATCAAATTGTTTCAAGAACTCATTGTAAACTACAAACCTTTGGATAACATCTAAGTAAGATTCTCCACGAGGATACCGATACCTCAGCTTATCTTTTTTACGCGCCCTGAAGTTAAGAACATTTATTAGAAAATTACCACACTAACAGTTCAGGAAATTACTGATTAACCCTCATTGGTGAACCTTCAAAAACAATGCAATCCTTTTCATTCTCTCTATAAGTTCCTTTAGAGAATGAGAGATAGTTTGCAACATACTCGTATTCTTCTGGCATGTTTTTCTTTATCTCGTCATACGTCATTCCATCACACACTCCAGCATATATCTCATCCAGTGCACGCCATTGTATCTAGAAAAATTGTATAAGAACTATAAACTAACTATACTGGATCAAGTTTAAATTTTTGGCTCCATCAGTTACCTACTACATGTTACTTAAAGGCTGTACATTCACCTTGGGAAATCCTGAAATGGGACCTGCTGTCAGAATTGTTCGCTCCAGCGTGCTTGTCCAAATCTAAACACCATGAAAAAAAAATATGTTAATGGTTAGTAGTAACTCAGTAAGCTTATCAAAGAAAATCAAGAAATTATGTCATGGGCATGGTCGCATGCTAAATACACGTGCTATAAACTGGTAGGAAAACGAACCTAGAAACTAAATTGTGTTTTCCTATTTGGAAAGTGGTTATAATATGTTTAGTTGGATGACATATAGTACACACAGGTGTAAAGCAGGACATGTAGTCCCAGGTTTGGTCATTTATTTGTAGCATTAAATCAAATCCCTGAAGTTGCAACCTTCAATTGTCAACATTTGGCTACATCTGGAATACTTTTCTAACTTATTAAAGCAATAGTTGGCAACTGTACATCCAGAATCAAGAACTTCTTCAACATTACATGTGTATTTTTTATCACATATATTGAGTAAGAGATGTGGATGGAAAAGACATCGATTGCCAACAAGCTAACGAAAAAGAAGTAAAGAACTATGAAAATCCCCAAACTTGAATCTCAAACATTAGATATTGCTGAAGCTTACCGAAGCAGCTCGCTCTGATTTCAATCGCTTTTCAACAAAGTTACCAAGTTTCTTGGCATAAAGTTCTCCGGCATCACTGTCAAAACAAGTAGTGATATCTTTTGGTAAGTTCCACTAACAATATAGACACTGGTTCTCATAAAGTAATAAAACTGACAATTTATATCAACTATAGAGAGCTGAGAGAAAGAAAAAAAAAATCTCTGATATGGGCAGAACTAAAATTGCACGGCAAAATGTAATAAGATGACAGCAATACATTAAAACCACATAACTGCATAGTTGAAGTAATGAATATATCAGCAAATTTAGGATCAGATAAGTGTGACAATTACTGTAGTAAATGTATATTTCTTCCTCCCATAACCATTTCGTCTACTAGCATAAGTTTTCACTTTGTAAGAGGGGGGGACTGAGTTCTATTCATGGACGACCATATATTTGTGTAACTAAAAGATACAATATATATATAGAGGCCGGATGTGGAGCGCATGTGCGCACTGTCCTTAAAGTGTGCACGTCCCTCCGTTCGCCACCGTCCGGCACCGACGACGGCGCGCCTCCACCCCAGCGGACTCCAGCAGCGTTCCCGATCACTTTCCCTCCCCGGCGAGTCCGCCGAATTCCAGTTTTCC
>NC_020493.1:13181073-13205964 GCF_000184155.1 Fragaria vesca subsp. vesca | reverse complement strand
TTGGCATTCATGAATTAGAACAAAGTTCAAAGAGACTTGCGAGTTGTACATTTGAGGAGAACACACAATGGGGAAAAGAGGTATTCTCTCTATCAATCAAACGTGTACACACACACACATATATACAGGCCGGATGTGGAGCGCACGTCCGCACTGTCCTTAAAGAGCGCACGTCCCTCCGTTCGCCACTGCCCGGCGCCGACGATGGTGTGCCTCCACCCCAGCGGACTCCAACAGCGTTCCTGATCACTTTCCCTCCCCGGTGAGTCCGCTGAATTCCAGTTTTCCGGCGAGATCACCCAAAACTTCAAATAAAGTTGATCTCGCCGGAAACTAGAATTCGGCGGACTCGCCGGGGAGGGAAAATGGTCGGGGACGCTGCTGGAGTCCGCTGGGGTGGAGGCGCGCCGTCGTCGGCGCCGTCCGGTGGCGAACGGAGGGACGTGCGCACTTTAAGGACAGTGCGCATGTGCGCTCTGTGTATATGTTGAAACATGAGTAACACCAATGAAATTAATCAACAGAAAGGACCAACCTCAAAGCATGGTCTCCACCTATTCTTCCTCTGAGATTATCCATGCTCTCACCATGCCTTGTAAGTAAGATTGGCCGGGGTGTGAGATGTGTATTCACCTACAACAGAGAATCATAAATACATGAAGCAACTAGGAACCAAGTAATAGAGCGGGTGTAAGAAGTATCGACTGTATGACCATGCTATGTTATGGTATTTAGAGGTTCAAAATAAAACAGTCATGTTTTCTTATAAAAATACTCTTGATGAAAAATTTAAAAAAACAGGTGCAATTTAAACCTAGAAAGTGTTCAAGATGATACAAGGTAATTTCATACAGTGCAGTTTATTTATTTATGGTTTCCAGCCAGAGTGTTATATCTGATCTCACATAACAGATGGTTCATATTATGTGAGACAGAAATTTGGAGTCCAGTGTCTTAGAGCAGGCATAGTTTTTGAAACCAACAGCAATAATGATTATGTGATTACAGTAATAAATACAAATACCCCCTAGATTCTTAAAGAGTAACAGCATTATACTTGATACAAATGAAGTTACCACTAGTATAAATCATGTTCTTACTGTGTAGCTCGCTAGTGTCAAAGGTTTCTGCCCACCTGATATGGCTTTTAAAACTTAGTGAGCACCATTCAGTTGGCAATAATCATCGCAGACTTATTAGAACTAACTTCAGAAGACTAGATGTATGCAAATCATCCCAAAGAAATGAAGAGTACAATTATTCTTTCACAAAGCCTTCGAAAAATAGAAAAAACTAAGATTCCATTTTACAAAGCCTTGAAACTACTGGAGAATACAAATATGCTAAAGATTGATAGAGCAACGTACCAGGAAAAAAACAATTCGTCCAGGAAGATACCCACTGATGTTGTTCACCTGAACCAAAGTAGAATAGCTTTTGAACGAACATAAATCAAAGTATACTCATGAAGACTTGTAGAGGGACTTTTAAGCAGATACGGATACCATAAAATACTCTGTAGACTCAATCTACTTACAAAGGCTAAACATTGACTAACATAATAATTTCATTGAATTAGAGAACCAAATACATACTTACATCTACCTCTATGAGAAAAAATACATAACCGTTGTAATCTTACTGCAATTAAGGGATCTCAATAATAGAACAAGAACCACTATGATTTGTACTTACTTGTATTTGACCCCCATGTCCACTGACCATGTCAATCATCTTGATATACGACCCTTCTTCTACTGGATCATAAACCTAGCAATGGAAGCTTAAATGTCAACACAATATCTAGAACTTTTAAAAACTAAACCATAACCCATACAAAAAACATGAAGGGATGTTGCAGGAAACTACTTTTTCATAATAAGAAAGTCGATCTTTGAAGTCCTTGCATCCAGCCTCAAAATCTGGCCTGCAGAAGGAGAGCAATTAATGTACATAAAACCATTGGCATAACAATCAAATGATTCCGGAGAGAAGCATACTCTTCTGCATAGTCAGGACTTTGTTGAATTTTAAGACGTATATTTCTTTCTATAATTCGTTCATCATTGCATATTGTTTCCAGAAAGATAATCTGAAAAACAAAAGTTACTAACATAAATGTACAGAACATGTAGCAGAACGACTTAAAACCAGATATACTATGTCAATTGAAACATCTCCCATGCCATAATCATGTACCTTGCATTTTCCTTCAGCCATTTTCATGAGCATATTCCTCCGTTTCTTTGTACTGTTTGTGGCATCAAATATTCCTACCTACAGTTACATCAGGGTTGGTTCTTAGTAAAAAAAAGATCAGGCGGAAGCCGAAAATTATCAAATGACTAAGAAAAGTACTTACCTGGCCACCTTCTTGCATCCAAGAAACCATGTCATCAAATGCCAAGGCTGCTACCTAGTAGCACATGATATATTAAAACTATGTACAAAGAAGAAAGTTATTATTGTGTCAACATTACCGGTCACCTCATGATAATTCCAAATTCACCATAAATAGCACTGGTTTCAAGTAGACACACTCGTAGTGGGAGGTGTCTATGGATAGTAACCCATGATTGATGTGAAGTGTTTATAGTTGTATTTCAGCAGTTTTGCTTCTTTAAGATTTTTATTTGACTAATGTTGCACATTTCAGAAACAACCACTCCTGACTTTAGATTTCATAAGATCTAAAGTAAAACAAGACCATAGTTTCTCTATTCATCATTTTCTGCATATCATCGTGGGATCCTTCATAGATGAGTTTTCAAAATATTCATACTTCAGAAGAGTTGATAATATTTTATCATGATATCCTAAGGGAAAATTCCATAAATAATTCAAGAATATTATAGGAAACAAGATATTTTAGTCCAACACCATATCTAATTCACTCAATGACAGACAAGGCATCATGCTTTCCTAAGAGATTATAACATACAATAGTGATGGAAAATGAGCAGGATGAATCTATCAATGATTTGTTTCTTTCTATTCAGAAAAAAAGAAAAGAAAAGAAAAGAAAGTAATCCACAGGCATTCACCTCGTTACGTGCCTCCATGCCTTCGGGGTTGTCAGCTCGGAAAAAGTCAGCAGTCTGCACTGAAAAATGTCTTATAAGATGTTGTAGGACACCCATTAACTAGGTGTTTACAATTTAAGTAAGAGTATCAATTTATATCTCTAACTAGCAAGTCTTCACAAGGTAGAAACCAAGTAAAACATTCTGTCTGAGTTGACATGTGCCTCCAATCTAAAACAGGATCATCAATCGGCCTGTTTTGCAAAATTTCAAAACTAGCACTCCAGTGTCTGAAAACTAAGGCATGATAGACAAACTGGCATGCATTCGGTAGGATCACTCCTTAGTCAACCAGATAGAAAATTGAAGCAAATTAAGCTTTTAACAACTTAAAATTACCTGATTGGTCCCATGCTTAAGACGGCGGTACTGTAACAAAACAAAAAACAAAAGGTCATGTTGTACTCTCTTCAAATAGCTTAGCGACTAGAGGTATGAGTAGAACAAAGAAGTGTCAGGTAGTAAGAATGCTAGTAACCTTTCCAACATTGAAGTGTTTGGTATCATGACCCAACCATCGAAGATACCTTGTAAGTTTAGCTGCCGTAAATGTTTTTCCACGAGCTGGCAAACCAACCTAGATCACAGGAGACATATTAGAGAACTATTTTCATTCGACTATACTCATCAATTAAAATTCGAAGATGAGTGTGTGACTAGCTAGTCACTCATCTGGACTATACCAGGACAATTGCCAAATGCACATCTTCCTTTGGTCCAAGCATTTGATCAGCTACAGCTGCAGCTGCAACAGCTCCAGCAGCTTCTGGCATTGAGTTCTAATAATAAGCATAGAATGACTAAGTTTCAGAACAACCGCTGCAACTGGAAATTAACATAATTTCTGATACTTTGCAGGAAAGATGCAGTTCCACACACACCTTTGTTTCTGGGCTCTCTTTCCTGACCTCGGGAGAGAATGCACTGGAGCTGGATGATTTAACTAGCCTAGGAGACCCAACACCTCTATCCACAAAGAGACCCCTTTGACTGTCTTGCTTTTGGAAAGGTGAGAATGTTCCCACGGACTTTGATTCAACCATCCCAGAGGAAGAATACATCTTTGATAAATCTGGAATAACAACCTCCATCTCCTGTACAAATGTTGCATTAGGTAGACTACTATAAAAACAACAACTGTAGTTACCCACATTCAAAAGTTTTTCTTGGACCAAATAGCCTAGCATTTCTTACTATGAAAGTGAACATTTAAATTGAACAAAGTTGATCAGACCAGGTTGCAAGTAGGCAAACAAGAAGTGTAGCAATAGGGAGATAGTGGTGCAGCATAACACCCTCACAGTGCTAAAGCTTGCTAAAACAATCTCTACTCTACCAAAATAGCAGATGATGTAACGAGATAAACCTTTTTACTTGATCGATCAATAGGGATACCGCTATCCTTGTAGGTATATGAGGAATTGACAGAGCCATCGGATTTAGTAAAGACCCCAGTAAGACTTAATGACCTTGGAGTCTCTGTATTGTTAGCTGCATAAAATGGACCAGAAGACGGAGGAGCTGGAACAACATAATGTTCGAGATCAAGCTCCAAACTCGCTGAAGAAGAGCCATTCTGCACACAAGACCACAACAACAGTACCTTAAACTCACGCCAAGCCACAGAGAACCGCAAATGTAAACACCAGACGAATTGTCTAAGCTACTAAGACAATGCACATAGTTCAAAAAAGAACCCACCTCGCCACCGGTCTCCGGCACTGAGCCTATACTGACATCAGGAATCCCCCGAACCGCAGACGGCCGGAGATTCTCCTGATAAGCCCTCCAACTAGCTGCAAGATCAAAAGGCGAAACTCTATCCGCCTTAATAAACACTCGATACTCAAGCACCTCATCACTACTAATCCTAAACAGAGCCTGCCTAGCGTCCCCCTGCAAGGCTCCCCCGATGAGCTGGCGATTCGGACCTTCCTCCACCACACATAGTGCATTGCTGTTGTACTTGGACTTCAACAGGAACTTAAAATCCAGAGTCTCTGAAATTCCACACACAAAACAATCACACTCAAAGCTCGATTGAGGTCGAAAATGGAAGCAATAAAAACAGTAACAACAGTAACTAGTGGAGTTTTTACCGTGATTGGGAGGAACGACGAAGCTGAGCTCCCACATGGAGGTGGATTCACGTTCCATAGAAAGCTACAAATCCAGAAACGAAAACCGAAATGAATTGAATGATTGAGAATGAAGAAGAGTGAGAGAGAGAGAGAGGAGGTTACGGCTTTGGAGGAGTCCCAGGAGCCGACGAGAGGGACGGAGCCGAAGACGTGAGGGAGGAGCTCGCCTTTCTTGAGCTTGTAATTGTTCTCCATCTTCAAGGAGACGTAGAGTTGGCCGCCGCCGCCTTGGTCGAGGTACTCTTCCTCCTCCTCGGGCTCGTCGCCGCCGCCGTGGGAGGAGGAGGACGCGCCGGTGCCCATGGCTGGGATTGGAGTGAGGTTATGTGGTGGGATTTGAGGATAGAATGGGGGAGGAGGAGAATAGAGGGAAATCAAAAGGAGGGATTATATACTAGTGCTGCTGCTGCTGCATGTTTTTCGGTTTGGTTTTGGTGTGGTGGCCGTTGGCCGGGGCCTGGGTTTTGGATATACTTACGCGACGCTGGGACCGGGGCCGTGGCTTGGTGACGTTTGCGTTCGTGGCTAATTTACGCGCCTTTCTTTTCTGCCCTGATAGCACTCGCTTCTGGCTACTGACGCGTGTTCATCGGATTTGTCGAACCTTTTTCATGAAAAGCAAGGAGGATTTAAAGTCGTGAATTTTTGTTCAGCTGAGCTAGATAGAAATCAGAAGAAGAAAAGTATTATTATCAAGAGCTAATCCCAGGAAAATAAAATGATTTACTTCAATAAAGAGAAGAAACAGATTCTTGAAATCAAAAGAAAAGTTTAGGGGAAGGAGGTGTTATATTTCTGCACTTTTTTTTGTCATAGTGAGTGTGATTGTTTTAATGAACCGAATGAGGCCTAAAAAATGAAATTAATGAAATTGTGGGTTTGAAGACAATTATCTCTTTTTAACCTAGAATATGTCATAGATGAATAATGATAATGTATACTCATTGTATTAGGAATTGTATTAGGGTATAGACAACCATACTTTTGTCATTTTCTCGTATTTTTATAGAAGAAGAGAAGATTTATGGTGCGCTTAAGGTTTAAATGCATAAATATTACTGTAAAATGCGAGATTAGGTACTCGAGTAGAGGCGTAACAGAGACTATTGATTCATTTTACTTATTCGTTCATCTGGTGCCTTTGCTGGCTTTTGCTTCCGTAGGCTATAGTCATTTGACTATCCAACTAATACAATCAACTTTTATTTAAAAAAAAACAAAAAACAAAAAAGAACAGATTGATGGTGATATACAAACCTATAGGTACAAAATTGAAGGAAAAAAAATTTGCCATCTCAAATTTACATCCCACAATCCAGATAGAAGACAGAAATCTCTGCATAGGTAAAAACAGATTGAAATCCGAAAAATGAAGAAGAAAAGAACAAACCTCTAAATGGATCAGTTTGATGGTTTCACCTGGACTAGGCCCGGCCCGTGTTCATTCATAACTCATCAAGGCCCAAATCACAACTAGGGTTTTTGCTTATAAACACCAGCTACCCCTCACCGCCTCTCTTCACAAAAGCTCACCTCTCAAATCTCATCTGCTCGTTCTCACCGAACTTCATCCCACAAGGATCACAAGCTTTCCGTCTCAACCGTCACCATGAGGGCCAAGGTAACCAAACCCTAACCCTAAAATCTCTCCTTTTCTGTTTCGTCAAATTTTACTCTTACTTTTTTAGTTTCATTGATTTTTCCAAGCTTTGTTATCGGATCGTTGATATATGAAATCGGTGTGTATTGCAGTGGAAGAAGAAGAGAATGAGGAGGTTGAAGAGGAAGCGCCGAAAGATGAGGCAGAGATCTAAGTAATCGCCGTAGCAGCAGCAGCACCACCTGTTTCAGATGGCGTTTCGGAAGCTAGGGTTTTAAGTTTTAATCCAGACTTAGTTTGTTTGTTAGGGTTAAAGCGACTCTCGTCTTGGTACTCTTTTATTTCAAGCTTTTATGATACATTCTCTACATTTTTAATTGAAATTCGACTTTTTATGAGTAATTTTTGTGACGTAGTTTTTTGATGGATGAATGTTTCAGTTTTTCTGTTGCTAAATTGAATGCATTGCGTAGTTGGAATGCCGTGCTGCAGTGCTGCTATGATTTGTTGATTATGTTTTGGTCTTGATGATATCGATCTCGGTCAATGCCGCAGCACGGTGGGGTTAGGGTTATGCTTTATTAATGGTAGTGTAGGTTTGGAAATGGTTGACTATGGAAATTTAACGTGTTGAATTCTCTATGGTGATCAAGCACTTGAGGTGATTGCAGCGTCTTGAATCGTGTAGTGTTTAGTCTTGTTGATGTCTAACTGTTTTACTTGAGATTTCAATATGCGGTGTATGCAGAGTCTTAGTTGTTTACATTATAAATGTTTTTGTTTTAGGCATTACTTTGGTTCAGGATGGTCAATACAAGTTGTGTTCTGATACTGCTTTAAGGTCCTTATTGGTTTCCATATGTGTGATGAGAGATGATTGAATTCGATAGATGGGGGGTTGATTGTTGCCGCCATATCTCTATGATCGATTTGAGGTTCTTAGGGAATATAGGATAGATGTTTTTTCTCGATGTTAAAGCATGAAATTGATTTTACCTAGAACTCAATCAAGGAGTTTAGGGTGATGAGTGATGACTGCTAGTTGATGTGAGCAGCTGATTAAGCAGAAGTCGATTTGGATTAAATTAGTCTAGAAGTCTGACTGATGTAATATTTTCCAGTCACATTTGGCCAGGGCCATTTCACAAATACATTTGTGCTAGTGCTTGTTGGCTTGCCTCTTGATATCCGTGCCTATCTTCTTTAGCTCCTCGAAGGAAAGTATAGTCTCTGCATCAAAACCACCTGCAAACTGAATTCTCATTGTGTTAGCACTTTTTTGTAATGCAAGCATAGGTTATTTTATAAGAGATCAATTACCTGGTGCACTCGGAAAGCAAAACGGACTCCCTGAAGCACAAGGTTTTCTACTCTTGAGCATTCACTAGATTGGACTTCTCTGATAATCCTTTTCATGAACTCCTTGGCCAACCTTAGAGAACTTACTTTCATCTGCACAAGTATTAGACATACGGTCAACTTCGATAATTGTCTATGTCGAATCAAGTTTTGTTCAAATGAATATATCATATTATACGAGTGCATGCGAAAGATAGCTATTCTGAGTGTTTCTCTTTGTACTCTGTTTGAGAATGGTGAGAAATATTGTTATCAGGTGAAACCCTAGAATTGTGTTACCGGCCGTGTTTCTTGACCCGGTGGGGTTAGATTCCGGTTTTAGCAGTTTTGAAAAGGAATGTGACTAGTTTGTAATTCTGTGCACAAGCCAACATGTCGAAATAAACATAAATTGCAAACGCTATCCGAAAGGGGACCAATAAATCTGAAATCTTTTTCAGGTAGTCTATATGCTTCTCTTATTTTGGGAATTGATTAAACATTAAGCTAGCTACATTATTGGTAATATGCATCTCTTATTTTGGGAACGATTAAGCATTAAGCTATTGGTAAAGCATAGTTTTCACTTTTCAGGGAAGAACTTGAGCAATAATGCTACAATTACTCACTAATTTTAAGTTACTTTGTACCTACCTGTCCGACCAGCCCTGTGTCTAACATCCATTCCCATGGGATCTGAAAATCCCTGTATTTCTTGCTAGTAATGTCCCTTGTCCTCTCTGTGCTGCTAAGACTTCTCTCCAATCTGTAAAACTTGAACCTCAATATTTTGTTCACTACATGAATGGAACGGTAGAATATAAGCTTTTGAACGTAAACATGCCTGTCTTGTAATGCTTCAATTCTTCTTAGAGCCAAGATCAATGGCTCCTTCGTGTTGTCTCCGAATGACAAGACTTCGGATTTGAGGTTTCTGAGGTCTCTGTAGTTGCAGGCAGCTTCTCGCAATGTGTCGGCTTTTCGTTCTGGCCACCGTGGAAAATGCTTCAATACAGCTCTTTCATCTACCAAGGAGGACAGCTGCCGATCCAGCCAATTCACAAATGCTTCTACATCAGCAATGTTCTTAAATTTTGCTGACTCCACCTCTTTGATCAAGAAATTTATGAACTCTGCTTGTGTTTCGACCTCTGACTTTATCTGTTGATGATGTGCAAACGATGTGATCAGCAAATTGTTTTATAGGGGATTGGAGAATGAAGAATAGGGAACTTCCATAACCTTGCAATTACTTACAGCTAAAACATAAGATGAACGATTTTCGATTTCTCCAATCATGTTCTTGGTGAGTGCAAAAACATGAACTCCTGCAGGGTTGGCTTTGTTCTCCATGTTTGAATCTTTCCTTGTAAGTGATCGGTATAGCTCAATTACTTCTGGCACACGGCGCACTCCTTTTGAACTGAGTAGTGACTTTGAGGGCGGTGGTGGAGGTGGCGGTGCTGGTGCTGACGGCCCTTTATTTCCCTTTACCTCATCGATCGCAGCAGGAGGAGTTGGAGGTGGTGGTGCATTTGTCAATATCGTTGCTGGCTTTTCCTCTGTGAAGTCTAACTTTGGAACCATTTTCTCTTTTGCTGCTGGACTTTGCTCTGGTGTATCCATCGAGTTCTGGAACTTCTTCCAGAGAACAGTTTTCCTCTCATGATTGTGTGCTTTTAGGGAAGTTATCTGATCTCTGAGACGAGACACCTCTTGTCTCAGCTCGTGGTTTTCTTTCTCCAATGAACCATTCTTTTCGAGAGAAGCTTCAAGTTCCTTTCTGAGGAAGGTGATCATGATCTCTGAGTTTTCATCTTGTGGCATCTTGCCTTCAGTGTAAGAAGGATGATGACACAAGGAGATGGGAGTGTGACATTGAGTCTCCTTTGGATCTTGTTTCCTCCTGCTTTTGAAGGTTGGTGTGTGAGATGCTTTTGTAGATTTGCCCCTCTTTATGTTGCTAATGGCAGTTTGCAGCTTCAGGAGTACTTAGTTTAGACAAGATTGCTTTTAACTTTTGAGGTCTTCATCTGTCTTGCGCCAAAGGTTTATTGTACTAGTTGGCATAATAGTTGCCAGGGATCTATATGTACTAGTTTTTAGGTGCAACAATATTCCTTGGTTAAGTTTACTCTAAACTCCTGTTGTTGTTTTTTGGATTACTATCATATAACATTGATTATGTCAGTATCATATGTACCAGGTGTGCCATTTACTTCATATATTACAGGTAGTTTGGTGAAGTTTGACCCAAAAGTAAATGATTTATGTGTGATTGCTAAATTTACAAGTACCAGGTGTGCCATTTACTTCATATGGTAGCTGCTGCAGTGAAAATAGTCTTCCTTCTTTATATTGTACATATCTCCGAACGACTAATATCGCCTATTTTTCTTTGATTTCTATATATAACAATATAGCACAATTTCTCACTTTTGGTTTAGAAGATATTTCTTTATCAATCTAAGCGCGATTCAATTAAATATGGGTGAACATGTTACTATGTTAGCATGATTTACCCCCTCCTTGTTAAGTTTACAGGAAAATGATCATAAAAGCAATTGATGGGTGAAAGGAAAAAGGTTAGTTACAAACTTACCAACCACGTGACACCTGCCTAATGCCATGTATTAGCTTTGGCCTGTCATTGTGGTTCAAGTGTAAGCCTCAGACTGAGATGGTGAAATAATAATTAGGTTAATCTAGGCATTATACAAATTTGATCCTCTTTGTTTATAGGCTAATTGACTTCTCTCCCTTCATGAGATTATGACTACATTGAATTAGAGAGTTCTATTCTTTGCTTGTGAAGCAACAACGAGAAAGCAGAAAAGAGGTGGAGGAAATGAACACCAGTGAAGGATGCTGACAGTGCAAAATTAAAGGAAAAGTAAAAGCTTTGATATTTACAGCCTACCAGAATGAGATCTCCCTAATTTTCTGCTTTATTTTTCCTGCACTTGAGGGAAAAAGAAGAAAAAGATGAGGGTGTAAGGGTTCTATTTTTGTTTTTTCTGCTTTGATTAGGATTCAGAGTTGGTTTGCTTTAGCTTGGTATAATCTTAGAATGAGATGGTTCATCTTATGTGTTATTTTCCTGATTGAAAATCTGATAAACTGAGAAATTTACATGATCAATGTAACATACTGAATCTAACAACTAAAGGGTCTGTTGTTATGGTTCGCCTCAAGCCCCGAAATCTTAGATACAAACATGGAACTAATTCTGTTGCCTTAAGATGACTGATACTGTTATTTGCTAAATCACCTTTGTACGTAGTGCTAAAACCTTACAGTAGTGAAGAACAGTGAAGCAGCACTTGGGATTAGAAGTAGCTCAAATGCTCCCCTATAGTAGGGTTATCTTTTATAAAGGTTATATTCCTCTCCATTATTTGGAACATGTCCACTTCAAATTCAGCTTTGATTTCCAGTCCAGGGGACCCCTATATCTATTGCTCTTAAATCTAAATTCCCTACAGGCAACGGAACCTTAGGGGTCTTAAGGGATCGGTCATAGCTAAAACAACTTGCTCAACACTCAACACCAGAACAAGTGTTGGCATGGGTGAGCTTGAATTAATGTTTAAGGACCCAATAATTGATTTGGGGTTTGTGATAACAGAGAAAACTCTTAACCAGAAAAAGAAAAGGTCCAGAATTAATTGTGAAAAATTGCCCCAACAGAAAGGGAAGCAGAGAATTCAAATGTCGGTTTACTAAACAAGAACCCCTAATTGAATTGGCTTGCCATGTTTTACAGTCCCAGCAACAGCTTCTGTACAGTGACAAGTCAATGTCTATGAAGGAGACAAAACAATAGATATGTAGGACTATAGGCTCAGTCTCAGTGGGGTGGATGTCAAATAATTCTCAGTTGGTTTATAGTTAGCATGCTTGTAGTAGTGGTAGCATTTTTGGAAAGCAGCGGCGGAGTTAGGATTGAGAGTTGCATGTACTAGTAGTGCTGGCATTTTTGGAAAGCAGTGGCGGAGTAAGGATTCAAAGTTAGATGTCATTTGTCGAATGATAACTAGCTATGCCTCGCTTGACGTCTTAAGAGATTACCTTAAGTAGGTCAGCAGATAATGATCGATTCTTATATGTATGCTAGCTGACATTACTCCTCCACACTTAAATTACGTGATTAGGTCCAAGATTAGCCAGGCCTTGCTTTGTCCACTTGAGAATGAAGCAGGTAGTGCAGATCATCATCTGTTATATGTATGCTAGTGACAATCATCCACACAAATGCATGTTAATCTCACATTTTAAAGTGAAGATGTAAAACCTCAAAAATTCCCAAGTAAATGTATTCAAAAATAGTTGCAAATGAGAAATTAGAACAAAGAAAATCAAAGCTGCTAAGATAAGATAATGTGCTAGCTATGGCTTATTCTAATTTGAATCTGAAATCATCTGTCATCTGAAGCTTTTTATTGCGGATTTGGTGGGCGGCTATTGGCAGAAGAGACCCTGGAACCCCATTCAAGAAGCTCTTTGCTAGTGTCATCCTTGTGAACAATGATTTCTATGAAGCACAAGCAGTCTTTCTTCTCCCCTGTTGCTGTTTCAATGGCTTCTATAAGGTCCTCTTCAGTGCGTACCTGAGAGGAAACGAATGCTCATGATTTACTTTTTCAATCCACTACTAAAGTAAGTAAGCCTATTCATTGCATTTTTGACCATTGAGTAGTGCTCAACCCCCTCATTCTGTGCTCGAAAACTAAAAAAGGGAGTGCAAACTTTGGCTAGCTTTCAAAAATATATATATAGACTAACCTTGGTTGTCCAGCAATTTCCTTCACCATTGTGGATTGCATCCACTAAACCAGTGTAGTTCCAGTTCTTGATCACATTGTAAGGCCCGTCATGGATTTCGACTTCTATTGTGTATCCACCATTGTTTATGAGGAAAATGATGCTCTTCTGATTACATCTGATCATTGTTGACACATCTTGTGCAGTCACCTGTCATCAGCCAAATGCCATTAGTTAAGTTTCAGACAATTCAACAACATCGATCAGTAGTCGCTCACACTATGAAAATGTAGATTTGAACAAAGAAATTGAAGGTCGAAGCTTTTGTAATGAACTAACCTGAAAGCTACCATCACCAATGCAAGCAATGACACGCTTATTCGGTACTGCCTGTGCATATCCAAGAGTTCCTCCAACAGACCACCCAATCGAACCATATTGCATCTGGAATTCGTACCTGCAACACCAACTTTACTTCTCTTATCATTGTTGTAAACCCAACCAGACCTAAGGGCGTCTCATGTCACGCATTACTCGTTAGGGCATGAGGGCATGAGTCAACAATATATATCGAGCTAACTAACCAACACCTAAGTCCATCATGAAAATGTGCTAGACCTAATTATAAGAATCAAAAGCCACAAATAATAACTATGCACTCGTAGTTAATTGCTCACCCACATCCTTCTGGTAACTTCAGTTTCTGGCAGTTAAACCAAGAGTCACCAGTCTCAGCAATAACAGCTGTATCAGCTGAAAGCATTTTCTGAATATGTTGGAACAGAACATTCACTCTCAAAGGCTCATCAGGCTCACATTTGAGAGGCTGGCCGTCCGGGACAAAGATCCTGTGGTAGTTCTCATAAGCAGTCGTGTTGCGAGTGATCTTCTTTGCAAGTGCCTGGAGGAAGTCCTTCATTAGAACACAACCGAAAGAAGGGCCATTCGCTATAACGACACGATCGGGCTGCACAATGATGGCCTTCTCCTTCTTGAGGAGGAGTGAGTACCCAACAGAGCTGTAGTCATTAAAAATTGGACCAACAAACACGTATGCATCTGCTGACTCCACAATCTCACCACAGTAGGCAGTTCCCACAGCTCCCCAGTATGTTCCAATGAAGTGAGGGTGAGTTTCTACTACATGGCCTTTGGCTGATGGCATCACAGCTAGGGCGTAGCCACTGGCATCAGCCAGTTCGATAAACGCTTCATGAGCTTTTGCAACTCGGAGCTTTGGTCCTCCAACCATGACTGGCTTCACTGCCTTGTTTAGGAAAGCTGCTGCTGCCTCCACAGCTGCCTCTAGCCCCCTCTTGTTACTCATTCTGCATTAACAATTTTGTGTTAGTTATCTTATTGACAAGAAAAAAATTCATACTAAATTAACAAACAGATTACCTAGGTGATAATGAAAATGGAATAGGGTCTTTGCCAAAAGTTGGATGTGGAATCCCAGGCAAATTACAACTAATGCTAATATAGACAGGCTTGCTTTCCTTGAGAGCAGTAGATATGGCTGTATCAATCTGCTCATGCGCATCTTCCAAGTTGTTCACCACAGCCTATACCACATCAATCACTAGTATTAGGAAATCAAAAGAACAAAACACAAATTAAAAAACGTGATACAAAATCATGAGTCGCTTCTAATTTAATATTTTCACCGTAAAATCAAGAGTTAGCCGCATATTAAAAGTTAAATTAAAATAGGCATGTAAAGTGTAAAACACGACCACACATATTATGCATGAAGGTGCAAATTAAATTTTAGACTTACTTGATAGCATGTGATGGTCTGGAAGCACCGGAGCTCCTGGCTAAAATCCGGCAAGCCGATAGTGTGGTGGAGAATTCTATTGGTACCAAAATCATTTGTGTTAGGTCCTCCAACAACACAAATCACAGGTAGATTCTCACTATAAGCCCCAGCAATGGCATTAAGCACGCTAAGGCCACCAACAGTAAATGTGACCACACAAGCCCCTACGCCGCGAGACCGTGCGTATCCGTCCGCGGCGTAGCCAGCATTGAGCTCATTGCAGCAGCCAATGTTAGTGAGCCCTGGCTCGGCAATGAGGTGGTCAAGAAGGGTTAGGTTAAAGTCACCAGGGACAGAGAACACATCACTGACACCAATCTCCACGAGGCGGCGAGCCAGGTGGCGGCCGAGGGTGGAGTCAGGGCAGGATATGGTGGAGAGAGGCTGGTCCTGGAGTGCAGAGGCTCCGTTTTGGGGAGGGCAGCCTACGTTGTTGTTGGTGGGTTTGATACACTCTAGGGAGCCAAGGCCAGTCGCCATTGGAAGAATGACAGTAACGAATGAGGATTTGGGGGTTTGTGTTCGATTGCTTGAGGATCAAACAAAACGTATGTGACTATGTGAGAAAAGGTTGGATCTCTGAGTGCGTTTATATAGAGGGTTTGTGGCTACGTGAAATGAGGTTATGGGTTTCTTGGGGAAGAAGAAGACTGATGTGTGGATTGCAGTGTAATAGTAGGCTAAACAATAGGGGAAATTATGGAAGGTTTGTCCATTTTTAACAAGAAGATCTGGTAATTGACAGAATTAATTTTAATGCTCCATGCAATGAACTGTTTCATCTTGCTACCCAAGGTTTTTTCTTTTAAGTATTATTAAAAGGCCTTGATGCTCAAGTTAATTCCTACACGTCTATGCTAGAATCAGAAATGGAATTAAACTTTTAATTATTTCAAGGAAAAAAGGATATATTTATATTACATTGTGAATGAAATTATGAAAGTTGGCAAAATTATGTACCCAATAAAGTCGGCAAAATTGTTTTCTTGTTGTAAAATAGAGAAAAGAAGAAGAGAAGACACAGAGAGAATAGTTGGGAGGAGGTAGAAGTGTTCTCATTCATTCTCATTAGCCTCCTTATATAGAGGTACAGTTTACATCATGGTACATAACTAATGAGTAATTATGTGGACAACCACATAGATAATAATGATATTTATAACACTCCCTTTTAAATGTCCACGAATGAATGATAAAATTGGACGCGCTTAATGTTGTCTCGTTAAAAACCTTGCCAAGTAACAAAAACCCAGTGGGAGAAAAATAACCATGGTTGAAGGAGAAAAAGAGAACAACGCACATATGTCTTAGGTAGCATACTTCTAGATGCTCCCCCTGATGAGAATATCCCCCTGAGAGTTGCAAGCTTCATGCGCCATAAATAACGGTTTGATTGTTCATCACTAAAGTGACACCGTGCGTGGTTTGCATATAGGGGCTCATCATGAAATTTCAAACCTGCAAAGTTCAAACAATACCAACAGAGCTAGACGATTTTTAGTACGTCTTACCTCATTTAGTCATCTGATCAAAATCATACACTAAGTAATAGCTAGACAACATAATAAGCAAACTGACATTAAAACATTGAAAAATCTCATGGCATATCTAGCCATACACATTAATATTTTTGTGTATTGATACGTCTCATATAAGCTCTTCAAGAGCTCTAAGTAATTCATAACTTTGAAAGTTAGAATATGTAGCAACATAATGATCATAATTCGAATTCGATTTTGTAGTCCAATCATAGTACTCATTGAGGCAATTTTGATCACGTTAACTATAACGTAATGAGTATATATGAGCTAGCTTTAGACTATTTGATTCTATGAATTAGCTTCAGGCTTTCTCAAGTATTCATGGATCGAATTACATTAGAATCATTTATGTACTTAAATCCTTTAAATCCTTTAAGGATTTGACAAGCAATACGCTTGTAATGACACTTCATTTTTAGGAATTTGTTTTTAGCAACGTGTCTTTTATGATCCTCATAATATAAGATGACAAATGTCGTAAGTCTCTCTTCAATAACAATTATATCTATTATGTAACACTGTACTTACAGAAAATTATCATATAAAAAGAAAAATATTCATAATCCCTATGTCTCTTGTAAACATTATGTCATAGTGATTTATATTCATTATGATCAATACCCTTTTGTATCATGTAAGGTTAAAAGTCAAAGTATCTAATCACGTTTCAAATATTTAGTTTCATTGGAATTGCATCTTTCTAATTTGGTCAATAACATGCTTTGTCTACATGCATAATGAAACGTCGAATAACATCGATTAATACAGTTCTTAATGGTCTTTGGTAGCTACCATTTGTAATTTGTAATATATGATCATCATTTATAGATCCAACACATTCTTATATGCATGCATTTTTGATATTGGGTACCCATGCCACTTCTGGGGCAAATATTGTCACTTTTAGGACAAATATTATCTAGCGAATGTGGATCTTTTACTTGTAATATCATGTAGACCATTAGAGGACCCGTATAATTTTCCATTTTCAGGAGCTTAAAACTTTAGACCTAATGCATACATTCCACTCAAATTCACGTCGTTACTCAAATGATAGTAGTCTTATTCTCCCCCTAACGGCGGGAAGACTGTCTTATTTTAACCATGAGCATATATTACGTCTAAAGATCTATCACTTTCTTTTGAGTGAGATGTTCATTGGCTGGTGGCGAACCTAAACCAAGTATGAGATCAAAAACACTAGTATCAACCAAGATATCATTCTTTAATAGCGTACATACAACATTTGTATGTGTAGCCATATTAGGAACTCTAACATTGTATCATGACATTTTCTTCAAGAGAACCATGTCACTTGGATACACATGCATCCCACAAATCAAATGGGGTATAGACTATTTGAGTTAATATGGATAGTCTCATAGACTGTAATCCAAGCATATATATACTTTTCTCACAATCTTTTATCAAATCATTTGCTGAGATATTTCTCAAAACCAAAATAAGACGATAGATACACAACTCACACTAATTTACATTGTTCTTCAGGAACAATCTTACTCCCCCTCATGACGGGATCGGAGGAGTGTCTCATAAGGTGGCAACAGAATTGTAAAGAGTATACTCGTACTCGTGCATCATAAATTTAGACCAGTAGTTAGATATCACTTATCTATATTAATGCAAATATGACTTTAATATCCCAGAATTTCAAATTTCTATTTTTAAAAAGAAAATTATTTTTCGAGTTATTTTTATTTCAAATTCTATTATTCTTCAAATTCTTTGTGGTTTTCGAAAATTATTTTAAATTTTTAGTTTGTCGATTTTTGTCTTTCGAGCCCATAGGATTAACCTAGACGTCGTTAAGACTTACGAGTTTGTGGGATTTTTGCGGAGCATCGTTTGAACATTAGAGCTATTTTAAATAATTTTTGGAAATTGGTATTATCCAAAAAATTTATTTAAAAATAGAAGTTGTGGCGGTTTGATCTGGGCCATTGCTTGAAAAGTATATATAGATGTGGATCAGTTGGACAGCGCCAGATCAAAACCCAGACCGACGTCGTCGTTTTGCAGCTGTGGAGACCTCCGATCGCTCCTCCGTCGTCCGACCGTCTCCCGGCACAAGACGAGTGTCAAAATCTCCGTCTCGACGTCCCCGACCTCCCTGTGATTCCAGCTTGATGAGTGGAGCTCCGGTGAGAGAGAAAAGGAGGAGAGAAGGCTATTGTGTTTCCGATTGGGTTTCCGATTCCAGCGACGGCGAGGAGAAAGAAAGGTGGCGACAACTTTGTCTCGACGTCTTGGTCTTCTCCATGGTATTTATTTTCAGAGATGAAGTCCGGTGAAGAAGAAGAAAGGCTGGGTTCGCCGGCCAACTTTGGATTCCGGCCACGACGGCGGGCATGGATGGTGTTGGTAGCTTCACCTCGACTTGGTGAACCTCTCTATTTCTTTGGTTGTCCAAAACGAGCTCTGAGGAGGGAGATTCGAAGGGTTGAAGCTTCTGGGATTTTCCGGTGAGAGTTCGATGGATTCCGGCGAGCTTTGATGTCAACTCAGGTATGAAAAATTGGTCAGTTAGTCGAGCTCTAACTGTTTATATAATTGGAATTGAGATTGGTTGGGTGTTGGAGAAGTTGGGTTTTGGCAGTGGAGGACCGCCGTGTGTGCCACTGTGCACGGCGGTGGCGGTTATTTTTGTAGGTTCTGGATTTTGAATTAGTATATGGAATTGATGGAGTGATTTGATATGCTTGATTTTGATATTGGTGGAGTTTTGAGGAATTTGGGATTTTGGGCAGCAGCTGCTGTGTTTGGCGGCGGGAGTGGCGGGAGTGGTGGTTTGTATCTTCTGGATTTGGTTGAGCTTGGCAGTAGCATTAGAACATCAATATGTGGTTGTGTTGTTTGAATTCCAGAAACGAAGGAGTTGAGGGAATTGAGGGATTGATGATGAAATGTAGTATTTGAAATGAAGAACATGTAGAGTTGTTCTTTATATTTTGGTATTCGGGTACAGGAAAGTTGGAAAGTTAAGAAGGAGGAATTGTTCAACTTAATTAAGGTGGAGGTAATAATAAAGTGTATGGCAGACCATGAGTTGTGCACAGCTTCACCTCTAGTAACGAAGAAGATGTGGTATAGTGTAGAAGATGGAGCATAGTGTATTACTTTGTTTATAAAGGATGGATACAGTATGCTACTTACTGTTAATGACGAAAGATGTTTAATTAGTATTGTTTTGTAAAGATGGGAACTCTGGGTGTCCTTAGTAATTTTGAGGACTCCGATTGTTTTCTGTTTCGGACTACATTTGGAGTGCTTCGCCGACTTCCTTGGAATAAGGCAATACGAGGGTCGAATGCAAGTAGCAGGATTCCAAAAGTAGAAGGATAAAGATTTCAGAAAGCGTGTCACATTACTAATTTTAGTCAGCGTCGAAACTAGCGCTCGGATTCAAGGTAGGGTCTTTCTTGGGAATCTTTCTTTAAATTGATAATTAGGATATTATTGAAATCGGTACATTGTAATCGGTGACTTGTATGAACAATGTTATCGCTTTTCATAAAAGCATGTGTTCGATATTGTTATATTTTACGTATCGATATTTGATTGCATACATTGTGAGATTAGTGAGATTGGTGATTATGGAGAAGAATGAGATTGATAGAATAGATACATTTTGTGTAGTTGAGTTTCCTCATGGGTTGTCTTCGAGATCTATGATTAGCCCACACATGCACAAATTCAGGGAATGTATGCCCTATCGATGGCGGACATCGATAAAACAATCTTTATCGGGTTGCGGATCGGGAGACCATGAGTATAACAAGATGACTAACAAAAGAGGTACAAATGGTGAGATATTACTGATTATTAGATCATTTATTCGAGACATTTGAGTCACCCCCGGTTGGTAAAATACACGGTATGGGACGTGTAGGCTCACCTGTCTTTGATGTATGGACTGACAGCCAGTAATTGAGGAAGGCATTCATTAGCATACATGCATCGAATTGTCGTTATTTACTTAAAGTATTATTTGATGTTTGATAACTTGTTTGTTTGACGTAATTAAGTATAACTTAAAAATGTTAGACCCTACTGAGCGTAAGCTCACCCCTATAAAATGTTGTTCAGGTTTGTACGAAGACACGTGTTTCTAGAAGACTAGCGGACGTGTACAAGAGTAGAAAAAAGTTACAGAAGATTAGAAGTGATATAGATTACAAGGGCTCATCTTTTTGTTTTGTAATTGATTTTATTATTTGTAAACGTTTTATTTTTTTTATTTCAAGAAAAGTATTTGAAATTGTTTTATTTTCATTTACTTTTGCCGCTCATGCCTCGGGTTCGGCGTCAGGTGCTTGGAAACCATCGACACCGGTCCGGGGTGTGACAATGACTCCCCCTCAAAACTCCAGGTTTGAAGTTGGCAACATTAGAACTTCAAGATAAATTGTCCATATATATATACTCGAAACTTAAGGCTCGAGTCTGCACGATTAGAACTCTAAGTTCTAAGGTGGAGTGAACATCTGGGTCACACTAATTTGTATTTTGTACTCGAAGCTTCGAGTTCGAATTTTACTATTAGAACTTCGGGTTCTACACTACAATATGTTGAAACTTCTAGTTCAAAAATATTACATTTGAAATTCACATATTCAAGATATAGGGCTGCCGGCCCATATGAATAATAATAAAGTTTAAAAGGTAAGTACTGAAAAGAAAGTGCATAACAAAATAGGAAATTGTAATGAACAAAAGTAAGTAAATTGTACATAGAAAACTTCTGGTTTCATGAATAAATAAAATACACAGATCTTCAGGTCTGGTTAACTTTATCAAATATGATAATTGTGATTTCTGATCTCATCTAGTTACACATGCAAGAAACATCATATGAAATAGGTGGGGAACTTCAGGTTCTCATATGATTAGAGATCATAAGATGTCGTTTCGGTTGTTGTATAACTCTAGAAACACCATGAGGTGTTGATGTGGCATGAGAAACCAGAGATCTAGTTATAGTCGATGTGTATAACGAATATTAGAGAACGAATGGGGTCAAACATAACTGATGCATCTCTATGAAAACCAAGAAAAACGGAATTTGGTATAGAAAACTAAATAGTAAAATAAAATATCCAATCATAGAAAACCAATTTGGTCTTTGATCACCATGTATGAACGAATCAAGCACTAATAGATATAGAAAATAAACTATTGTAATTAATTGCAAGATAATGAACACAGTCAGGTATGGTATCAAACACCCACCATCCTAATTGTTATCGTTAACAGTAAAAAGTAAAAAGAAAATTAATGATCATATGATGTTCGAATTGCTGCCAATTATATTTAGCAATTGAACTAACAAAAATTGAGAAAACTAAGAATTGATTTATGGAAATTGAGACTCGTAGATCAAGAATACCCAATTAATGAAAAAATAACAAAGTTGTATCCAGGCTTTCAGATCATCATCGAGTTAGAGATAAGGAGAGAAAAAAAATCTTCATTATCAACTCAAAGGTAGAGTCGTGCTGATAACGTGTTGTAAAATAAAGAAAAGAAGAAGAGAAGACACAAAGAGAATAGTTGGGAGGAGGTAGAAGTGTTCTCATTCATTCTCATTAGCCTCTTTATATAGAGGTAGAGTTTACATTAGAGTACATAACTAATGAGTAATTACATGGACAGCCACATAAATAATAATAGTATTTATAACATTTCTTATGTTCATGTGTATTGTAGGATCCATAGAGAAAAAACTTCATGCATACGATTAATTAGGTTAATTATGTTTTGTAATTAAGATCGACCTTGCTTCGTAGCCAAACTGTTTCCTTCATAACATGAGTTTATTAGAAGTCGTGCAAAAGAGTTCAAAGTTCAAAATGTTGTACGCATTGATCTGCAGTTTCACCAAATGGTAGGAAATCAAAATTGTTGCGGTGGTTTTATGTGTGAGGTTTCATGGTTCACACATAAGAATACAAGATTTTAAAGGTACATGATCAAAGATATGTCAAATTAGGAGTTCGTCTCTAGGGAAAATGTTCATTTAGTACTAATTTTAACCCATCATTACCCATTTCAATCAACGGCGGAGCCAGAACCGTAGGTTTAGGGGGGCCGAAATATAATAAATGGAAAAAGATATATAATAATTTTAAATCGTTTGACAAAATTATGTTTTAATTGAAAGTAATATTATTGTTTTTTCATAATCTTTAAACATAATTGTTCGTTGTAAAGCTTCATTTATGTCCATGTGACGACATATATGTGTATTGAAAATTTAGAGGTATGTAAAATAATTAGTTAATACCTAATTAATTGTGGTGATAGATCCATATGGTAAGAGGCAATGGAAACATGACATAATTTACATGGAAAAGGAACTAGACCTATACAATTATAATCATAACCATTCAATCCAACTGATATAATATTATTAATTGACATTTTTTAAAAACTTTGGGGGTGCTAATTATAATAATAACCATACAATCTTACTAATAGCATAGCATTAATTGACATTTTTCAAAAACTTGGGGGGTGCCATGTCCTAAGCTAGTTCTGCCAGTGATTTCAATTAATGACAATTTTTTTAAGAGCCCATTCCAATATAAAGTATCTCTATTTGTGCCCAAATGAACAAATTTTTACTTAAAGTCTTAACAAGTAATATTATTTTAAGACTATTTTGCCTTCACCCCTTAAACATGCATAGAGAGAGAAAATGGAAGAGAGAGAAGATTTGGCCGGAACCTCACCAGACTACGGACTCCGGTCACCGGCCACCGGATTCCGGTCGTCAGAATTTCGTTTGATTTTTTAAAATGTCAACGGAATCTCGCCGGTCGTTGGAAATCTCGCCATAACTTTTTTTTTTAAAATGTCACCGGACCTTACCAGAAGTATACTGCACCATCGCTGAAGTTTAATTAAGGTGCAATAATGATGAAATTTTTTTTACTGGGGGGCAATAAACTTCTATTGAGATTTTACTGGGGGCAATAAACTTCTACTGAGGTCAATAAAACCTTATTGAGGGGCAGTAATGATTAGGGTGGCAAACGGGCCGGCCCAGCCCAACCCGGCCCGTCTAATCGGGTTTCGGGCCGTGCTTGGGCCGGCCCACAACGGGCCACTTCTTAACAGGCTCGGGCTTGGGCCGGCCCATTTACTCAAATGTAAGGCCCAGCCCGACCCACGACCCAAGCCCATAACATGGTGGGCCGTGCTCGGGCCGGGCCCATAAACGGGCCGTGTCAGGCCCATTTCGTGTCGAAAATTGAAAATGGTCTAGATGAATGTCATATACCACCGTTTCTACTCTCATAATCTCAACTTTTAATTATACATGATACGATTACAAACCAAAATTAATTCACATAATCTATCGATCATTTTTTTCTTTGTTAACAAACTAAATAAATAAGTGATAAATGCTTACAATTAATAAATTTTTAGGCAAAAACTTCTTATGAGTCTAAGGGAATACAAATTCATACTCAAATAAATAATTATTAGTATATAAGTATATTGTTCACACTCAAAACTAAGTTTATTATTTATAAATATGATATCTTCATATTTATAAAATTATATTTTATAGCGGGCCGGGCCGTGGGCCTCATATTATCGTGCTTGGGCTGGGCCGAGCCGGGCTCATGGGCTCATTTTTCTAAGCCCAGCTCGACCCATTAGAATAACGGGCTTGGGCCGTGCCGGGCCGCTTTTAAACGTGCCGTGCTCGTGCCATGCCCGTGCTTAACAGCCCGTTTGCCACCTCTAGTAATGATGAAAAATGTTTTACTGGGAGCAGTAAACTTCTACTGAGAGAGCAGTAAACTTCTACTGAGATTTTACTGGAGAGCAGTAAACTTCTACTAATGTCAATAAATACTTATTAAGAGGCAGCAGTGATGTTTACTAACACTAATAAACGTTAGAAAAGGAAATGTTGACCTTCATACTGTCGTAAATCCTCATATAAAAATTTACTACAGGCAATAATGTTTAAAAAAATTTACTACCCCTAGTAAAATGTTCAAACATTATTATCAACCTATAAAGGCAACCAAACCTACCAAAAAAATTGCCCTTGCCACACAAAGCTCGCACATAGACCACTTTTCGACCGTCGCCAGCCTTCCTCGACGGACAAGCTTGCGCAACAACCAGCAACTAACCTAGAGCAACACTGTCATCTCTGACCGATCAGAGCAATCACGTCGCCTCCTAGAGGATGCGATTGTCATCAACTCGCCTGATCCGTCCATATCCAAGCTAGAGCTCAGCGTCCTCGACGACACCGATCAGAGGACGATGGCAAAGACGATGACCATGGAGGACGATTGCGGGGATGGTGATGACGATGGCGAGCTCGGTGCCAAGACGGAGGCGGCGGGTTAGGCGCCGCACGGCGGCAGACAGATCCGAGATCGAGGAGGCATGGTAGACTCCGATGATGGCGAGGGTTTGACGAAGCAGAGCGTCGGTGGAAGAAGGATGTGAGCTTCTGGTTCGTTGTTTCGATACGGAGGAGAGAGAGAGAGAGAGAGAGAGAGAGAGAGAGAGAGAGAGAGAGAGAGAGAGAGAGAGAGAGAGAGAGAGAGAG
>NC_020493.1:13099039-13181053 GCF_000184155.1 Fragaria vesca subsp. vesca | reverse complement strand
CATTCAACTGGGCATTGATTTAGCTGTTTTTATGCAAATGAGCTTTTTCCCGTCTCTATATATCTATACCTGATGAAGTATAAACTGTAGAGACAAATATAGCAAGAGAATTATCATTTTAGTCATTGATAGGAGCCATTTATATAAGGAATTACAAAGTATCAATAAAATAATGATAAGGAATACATAGTCTTATTCCAACTACATATCCTGATGGCATAAGGCTAAGACACACATATGGAATATCTTAAAACACTCCCCCTTGTGTCGCGCGCCGATATGCCGGTGGTGTTGATATGTCGCCTCGTTAAAAATCTCGTCAAGGAACAAAAATCCTGTGGGAGAAAAACTAAACTTTGATCGTAGGAGAAAAAGAGTACAACGCACCCTTCACATTTGATAGTGACATGCATGTGCTAGACTCCCCCTGTAGTTTGCACCTCCCCCTGATCTTTACATCAATCATAGGGTTCTTTCTGATTTTTACTAATCACGGACGTTTCGCTAACTTAGTATGTCAATGCTCTTTAACATGTCTTCAAATATGGAATTGCGCAATGATTAACTAGATCATGTCGTATTGTCCTCAAACATGATCTTTTACACTTAGATCTTGAGGAGAAGGACGTTTGTGAACTCAAAATATAAGTTCGTGCAAGAAATCAGATTTCCACGTAGCATGACCTTCAGTTACTAGAACAGCTGTAACTTCCTCTAGGAAATACAAATGAACTAACCGTAAAAGGTTTTGGAAACTAGACTCATTTAGCATTCCAATCGTATATTACACACATTCGGGTTCATCAGGAGCTGTTCACAAAGTCCCGTCGAAGTTGACTATTTTGCCAAAATCAGATTCTCGGACAGATTCGTCTTACTTTACGAAAACGGCCATAACTCACTAAATATGACAGTTATGATCAAATGGTTGATGTCCCTGGAAAGTAGACACATAGACCTTTCCAATGGTACCAATTTCACCATTTTCCAGTGAGTGAGATTTCTCGTAGGTCCCGTGGAATTTGACATACGAAACTTGGTAGATTCTGATTTCGCTTTTGATGTGTCTTTCTTATGTAGGGATAGAATAAGCCTCAACCTTTCATGCCATTAAGTATTGAAAAAGGAGTTACTGCCATTACATTGGCGTTGCGTGGGTGCATAGCTACACTTAGCTTTACAACTTTTCATAGCGAATGTGACACGACTCACCCCGAATTTCACCCTGAAACCCAGAGTAAGTCATGCGGGGACCACCTCCAAGGAAAATTTACTGAAAAGATTGAGAAAATCTCCCTTGAAAATGGACAACCCTAACTCGAAAATTCTAAATTACACTCTTAATACAACACGTCCAAACATCACATAATTATCCTTCAGAAATTCTAAACATAATATACAATAATCCCTAAGTATTCAGAGCTACTAAACACTAGCGGAAGCAAGTAAACACTAGCGGAAGGAAGAAAACACTAGTAGGTTAAACAGGTAACCTACTGATGAAAACTGGCGGAAATGCGGGTGACTATGCCTCGCCTCCTACTAGATCCAACCCGAACTCTGCAGACTGGGCAATTTAAAACGAAAGGCCCAGTGGAAAACATTTAATAACGTTATAGTGAGTGGACAAAAATAAAATAATAATTAAAATATTTATGTTTCCCCAAATTAATTTCTAAGGAAAAATCGAATGCATGCCGCAAGCGATAAAACTTTTATCTCATAAAATATCGAGCCTCTCAGACTCTATAATATATGTATGTATTTACACTCGTCCAGACTCCCTATATAAATTCATGGGTCTATATAGGGCTACTACGCTCGCGTCCAACGCTCACGTGACGCCTTAATGCGGTGCTACACTACGCCATTAAGGTGGACAGACGGGTGTATAAATATGTGTCCATACCCTCTATATGAATTAAACACTCAAATAGGGCTACTACGCTCAAGTCCAACGCTCACGTCACACCATAATGCGGCTATATGCTACGCCATTAAGGTGGACAGACACATATGGCTAGCTAGCATTTATATACATACTCTCTCATAAATACATATTTATATCTACCGAAAATCCCATTTTCGGTAACTCTCCAAGAGAAATAAAAATCGTCAAATTAAAATGACGTTAAAATATTCCGCAACATTAATTGTTCAACCATGAACTATAGCGTGCATTTGTTTAAAATAAACGTCCACTCACAAATTAGGCCTAAGCCTGATGTCGATCTGGGGTCTCGTCTGCTCGAGCCTCCTCACGTCCTGTTCCAAATATAATATTAATTTCCCAACCAATAATCCAATATTTAATCAAAATAGGCAAAATTACCCGAGAGCCATAAATGCGCTCATCATTGCCTAACTTCGATATTCTTAAATCGGAACGATCCGAACTTAAATATCATGCTCAACAGTCGTAAATACAACCTCCCCAAAATACGACTTAAATCCTACGACCGGATTCTACATTAATTAACCGCCAAAAATACCAAACTTCGGAAATTCACAAATCTATCCAAATCTCATCCAAAAATTCCATAAATCACATCAATATAATCCCCTTAATATTCCACATTTAAAACCCTAAAAATCTCTTAACCGGCGGCGGCTCCGCCGGCAGCGGCGGCCGGAGGCCAATTCCGGCGACCTCCAAAACCTATGAAATTTTGACAGAATAATCCTCTCATCATGCTCTACAAATTTCCTAACTAGCACAACCACCAATTCCAAGCCTAACTAGGGTAATCGACTAAAAACATCAAAAACGCCATAAAACTTCCACCTCAAATTTCTCCTTACCTAGCTCAAGAGGAAGTGAGTCCTTTTAGGGCAAGGCTGCTGGGTTGAAGGGCTACAAAACCGTACCAAGCTTGCCCGAATTGGTGGCCGGAGGAGGGAATTCCGGCAACGTGAAACCTAACACAGTCAGACCTCTCGGGCCCGATATCTTCCTCACGGCGGCGCTAGGGGAGCTGTCACCGGTTCAAGAAGGTTGCTGGGTTGATGGCCGACCGAACGGGACCGGTGCGGCGGCGGTTGGTGGCCGGACGGCGGCTGGCCGGCGAAGGAAAGATCGGCTGCGGGAGGGAGTTCGGGTGCGGGAAAACCGGGAGGGAGAGAGAGAAAAAAGAGGGCTGGGCTTGACCACCCCTTGGCCCGGTCCAACCTTCTTATTCCACCCAAATCCAAAATAAAACACCCCGAAAAAATAATACCCGAATAAAAATTACCTTTTACTAGCTAAAATTTACCATTTTTACCGTCGTCATATTTTCTCCCACAAACAATTCCCCGAAACTAATCATCTCTTAAAATACCTCTAGGGACCAATTAAACTATTAACTCAATGACGGGGACGGTAAAATTCTTATTATAATTAAGCTAGTAAATAAGGTAAAAATATAAGGGTCGGGATGTGACAGAATGAGATGTCAAGTCTTTCGTATTGTGTTGAGTACATTGATGCGTCTTATTGTACTTAGATGGGGTAAATGTAGGCCTCACTTGCTTTAGACAAAACAACGAATCTCTCTTTAGAGTAAAGACTTTGACTAATCATGGGGTATATGTAGGCCTCACTTTCATTAAAGCACCTAAGCCGATTGATGGAAAATCATCATCAATACAGTCATCGAGTGCCTTTTCGAGACCGTGCCTTCCCAAAATCTTTTTCATTCTTAACTTTAGATGTTGATACATATTGGCATCTCTTAATCCATCAAGGAGTCCATGTAAATCCGGAATGACCACGCAAAGGCATAATTCACCATATCCCTTCCAAATCAAGTAGAGCCCATGTGCGTTTCAATACCTTTAGGAAACGCGTGCTCCTGTGGTCTGGAGCCACTTGATTCGGCTGAATGAAGTCTGTTTAAGACCGTCATGTATATCTCTGATCCCGTAAAGATGTTATGACCACATTTATAGGCTGCATATTCAGTTATTCAGAAACTACTAAACTGACAAAGTAGTGGAGTTCAATGACATCCATTACGAGAGCATTTCTCATTGTAATCGATCTCAATGCATGTCAGTGAGAGACCTTGCACCATAAGGTGAGTCTAAACTCTTGTTCTCACTACGCTATCTAACAAATGCATAGTTGATAGGGTTTAGCTTATGGTGTCGGCATCACCTGCCCAAGGACTTATCTCTTTGTTAATGTTGGATCGCATCTTTCCATTAGGCCAATCAACTAAGTTGATATCCATCAACGAAGGATGGTTCGATAGTAGACTCATTATCCCACGTCCTCATGTACACTAGTGTAATACTTGTAGAGATCTCTATATGGATTGGATTTGACATTCAGGCGTCCCCCAATGATAATCACAATTCAAACTTCATGAGACGGATATGAATATTACTGATCAATGAATCAGGTTGTGTCAAACTCGTTTTCTTCCTAGTGCGAGAAAGTATCGAACCTAAGGGCCTTCCTTCTTTTGGGGAGCCACACGGCTTTGTGACACCAATTTTGCCACTGTATGGTGTCACCATTTAACCGTTTATGGTGATGGTGCCAAGACCAACTTCTTTTGGTCGCGCCATTTTCTCTTGATAGGACATCAATCTTTGTAGACATATTTGCAACATGTGATCTCGTCACTTTAACACTTTAAGCATTTAGGATCAAGATGAGACTTAATGGGGACAAACCACGACAATTCACGTCGTTCCACTTGAACATTTGCGTTCTTATCTCCCCCTAACTGTAGGAATACTGTCTCATCAAAGTGACAATCCACAATATAGTGGTGAAAAGATCGCCTGACAAGGTTTCTACATAGGCGGATTAAATAGTTGGAAGTTCATATCCAACCAACCTAAGTACTTATTTATCTCAAATGACCCATCATTGTACGCAGTGGCAGTGCGATTTGACATGACACCTAGAAATAACATCTAGCCGAGCTCAAGGATTGGAGATCCGTTTCAATCCTGCCGAGCTCAAGGATTGCAATTTCGTGTCAATCCTCGTACACAGTCAAGAGCTGTAGTACAAAAATATTCAATGATGGTAAGTCGTAGATGAATAATAAAGCTGCATGCAAATATTGTATTGCCCCAAGACGCAATAGAAAGATTGGTGCGCATCAATAATGTTTGAGCGACAAGCTAAAGTTGCTTGGTCGTAGCCTCGGTGAGACGGTATCGCATGTGAACATGGGGTATATGACACTTCAATTTATATCCCGATAAACTTCTTTAAAGAATGGGTAGTGAGCCCGTAGAAGTATAAGCAGCATAAGCAGCATAAGCAGTAGATAATAGTGTAACATGTGACCGGTGTGTTAACACTTCAACCAACACCGTAAAACATAAAAAGATGTCTGCAAATTAGTTGTATCTATCTACATAATTTGATGTAAGAATGAAATGTTCACTTTTGTGTAATTTAACGTAGGAGGGTCTCACTCCTAATTTAGCTAAAAAATAGGTTTTCAAAACGAGCAATGAGCATTGTAGGGGGCCAATGAGACATCGAAGGAAGGCCAGTGCACCTCAATTGCTTGAGAAATTGACCGGACGGCTTCCGGGAAGTTGGAACCGTGTTCGGGTGACATCAATGTCCCTAGGGTGCCGCCATTTACAACCATGGCGTCACCATCATGCTTCATGGAGAAGCTAGATCCTGAATGTCTTCGTTTTGAGCGGAAGAATGGATGTCTAAGAGAATTTCTCAAAATTTGGACCATTATATCTCTTCCAGGATGACCGATTTGGTCAAACCAAAGTCTATATGAGTTGGTGTCCCAAATATCATGTTTGGCGACAGCATGTGATTCGATATTCGAAATCATAGTGACATATGGTCCACTAGATTGAATCATAAACTTCTCTAAGATGCATTTTTGTCCACATTCATGAGAAGATATACACAAAAGAACTCTTGTTCATTCTCACAATGTGTTTTCAAATGAAAACTATTAGCATGAATGTCTTTAAAGCTCAACATGGTTCAGTTGCCTCTTAATGCATAGAAGGCATCTGTGACGTTGATCATGGTACCATAAGGTATCAAGATGTAAGCTAAGCCACATCCCTAAATGACCGGTATGATTCAATTATTGTAGTCACAAAAGATTTACAAGACACAAAATCCAGAGACAGTTGCCGGTGCCTTAGAATGTTGTGGGTAGTTCCACTATATGCGAAGCACTCAATGTCTCTATGAAATAGATCTACAAAATGGAGTAGATAGGAGCGTAAATAGTTCCACTTGAACCATTTAGAGGGATTGAAAGAAGCTACAAAAAACTGCAATCCCGAGAGTGCATAAAAATTTCCGCGTAGAATGACCTTTGTGCACTAAAACAGCCGTAACTTCTTCTTTAAAACAGATATGGATGAACCGTGAAAAGTTCTGAAAACTAGACTCATAGAGCTTTCCAGTGATATAAAGCTCACTATCTGGTTCGTCCGGATCTATTCACAAAGCTCAAACGAAGTTGACTGTCCAGAAGGGACAGATTGCTGTTTTTAGCAGATTTGGCATTGGCAAAGCTTTGAAGCTTGCGGATGGCATGTGGGCATAAGCCGAAGCCAAAATGATGTGTATATGATCAAAATCAAGTCCTTTTGGTCTTTCCAAGGTTGTAAACTCTATGACTAGTTAGCGAAAACTAACTCATAGGACCTAGAGGATTCGATCATGATGATAATTGTCCGGTTTTGATAAGTCTTTAACGTCTTTTACAAGATAGAAATTGGTTTAATAGCGTATGGGGATCCAAAATCAAAAGCTTTCGGTAACTCCAAGTCAGTATGACCAGGCATGTCCGTGGAGGGTCGGTAGTGCGAAGCACACTTGAAACCATTATCTCCTTAATTTCGAACAGTTCTAAGACATCACACTAAGCTTGGATGAGCCTAATTGAACAACTGATGATGGAAAATCTGCTATAGGGTAGAAGACTTAACCGGAAACACGTTGGTGATCCTCCTTGAGGATGCAAGGCCGTGCATCATCTTCACTTGGAATAGACCAAAACGGCATAATCTACCCATGTAAATTGTAAATATGCCATGCTTTTAAGGACGAATTAAAAATGTACATCTTGTTTATAAATCAATATGAACCATAAGAGGAGAATAGTTTCATAACTTCGAAAAAATTCTCAAAGCATTCATTATTGCTGATGTGAGTATATATCGAGGTCTCGAATAAACAAAGGGCATCGATATGACGTCTTATTACATATAGCTTGAAAAGAAAATCAATGTCTAGCCAATGATTTCAAAGTCAAGGGTAGCTAGAGCTGGATCCAAATCTTTGAAATCCGCGATCATGAGGATGACGTTATTGTTCTCACATTGATTTTCCGTACCTTTTTGTATGCATTCACAATTTGAGGATGAGATTGACAATCTTGAACTAGTGATCCAGAGATCCAAATGGTTGCATTGTCCTAAGCAGGCGTGAGTAGTTTTGACAGATTGGTGTCTAGATTGGGAGTGTCGCCATTAAGGCCGGCGGCATCTCCCCCTCTTTTCTAGACATCGGCGCGGCGTTTTCTGCTGTTGCCATGACGCATATTGTTGTCCCCACATTAGGGCACAATCTCAAATACATTTATTGCATTAGCATATATACAATTCTCGTTTGCAATTGTATGATTAAAATCAAGTCTCGTTGGTAATTCCAAACTAACTTGGTGGGCCTACAGAACTTTATGATGATCGAATCCGCTAAAGATCAAGATGCCACGGAATATCTGGTACGGCTAAAATAGCCTCACAATTTAACCCTACAAAAGATTGTCGATTGTAGTATAAAGAAGCAAGGATCGTTCATTGCCAGAGATTGAGGGTATTTAATTTCACACACAAAAACAATGTCACAAAAGTGTCTACTGTTCCTGAAGAACAGCAGACTAAAATATAATTAACTACCTAATTTAACCTACTCAGAAAATTATGAAAATTTATAAAACTAAACTAGACACACAGAATAACACGCACACAAAATTTTAGGGGATTTGGAGTTTTTTTACTATACTAAATAAATCACGAAATACAGAAGACAGAAGAATAAGAAAACAGTTTTGATTTGTAGTTTGAGAAATATGATAGAGAAGAGGTTAGGGATTTAGGAAATTCACCACCGAATATGCTTCAAAACAAAGTCCACAGAACCAAGATTCTAATTACTAAGTTATGAAAAGGTTCAATCAAGAATAAACCGTGAACGCACTGCGTAAATTCTTATTACTTCCATTAACTACTTATGCAAGATGAACGCACCATTACTAAGCCTTTAGAATAACCAATCAAGGTATAGACGTTATCCTATCAATAAATTATTCTAAGCATTAAGATCAACAGAAGTGATTGAACAAGTATGCAAAACTAGTGTGGAACGCCTACCGAGCATGCAAGTCTCTCTATTTGGTTTCATCTATTGTCCTATAGGTTTTACTACATTGAATTAAGCCGTATTAACCGTTTAGGAGATTAAACAACCTAATTCTAGCCCCACTTACAAGTTCATAATGTTCTATGTATGCATCCATGAACATAAACAAGCAAGAGTTCTCTATAAACCAAAACCAAACAGACAATCTATAACTAAGTAATTACGAAATCAAGGTTGTGAAACAAAGTTTATTGCATAATTCGGGGCTTCAAACCTCCACCTCTAACTAAGATAAACTAGCCATACATCGTTGTAGAAATCATACAGAGAAAATAAATCATATTCGAAAGTTAAAGATTACAAAGGGAAGAAGAAAACTGTGAATGGCAGGAGTTGACAATGATCTTGGCGACTTCCCCTTGATGGATTCTTGTGCGATGCAGCAACGTGAAGGCTCTCTTCAGTATGACGGCTTTTTCATCGTTTTGGTATTACGGTTTTGCTTTAAGTAGTCTCCAAGTCTTCAAAGCTTCCTTTTCAGACTATGTTTCCTTCTTTGACTAGAATCAATGTTTAGGCCATCTTTTGAATGTCTTCCACATATAATCTGGGCTTGGTTTTTGGGAAAATTATATTAATGATGTCACTCTTCAAATTCGTGCAAAAACCCCCAAGAAAGATTCTCAGAAACCAGCCCAAACACTGCCTGGAACTTGACTGCTGCACAGCTTTCCCGGAACTGCTGAATTTCTGTCCAACTTTGGAGCTTCATAACTCCCAGATGACATCACCGATTTGGATGATTCTTGAGTCCAAATTGATCTACAAATGCTCCTCTACAAATCTGGGCAGTCATCTTGGTGAAACCATTCTCATAACCTCATGGAAATAGGCCTTGAAAACCGGAGAAAATAAGCAGAAACCATTTTTCAGCTTTTTGTGTTTGCAGCTTCTGTTTTGGTGAAGTGGTTCTGTCGCATTTCCTTGATATTTTTGACCATGTGAGTGATCAATCTCCATCCTTGACATCTCTACTTCGTATTGGAAGCCTTGCTTGCATCACTTGAGCACATATTTACATTATCTTGCTCCACGAAGTACCTAAAAAAATAACAAAGTTAAAACGATCTTTTTAAAGAAAAATAGCTAAGTTAAATGCAAAGGTTAAACTATAAAATCGTCGCATTTTATGCTCCTATCAATATCATCGACGATATGTAGTCAAATAAGGTGAGAAACAATCCACTTGACTTAATAACTTAACAAGTTGAGTTAGATGGACATTTCAAGAAACGCTCTATAAGTACATTCCACAGTACTTTGTGGTCATTACTCTTTGCACAGATTACCATTGAAGGCTTTTGTCGATGTGGCGCTTTAAAACTTTGAGCGCGTGAGATGTGAAATCTCGGCATCTAGGCTTGTTAGCCTGGGGGTCAAAACATGTGGTTTAATTCTTTCCAATGAAAAATTCCACATATACCAAGCGAAGATTCACCTTAGGTATCGAGTACGTCAAAACTCAATGAGCAGAATGTTACGTTGCACTTGCATACAAAACCAAGTTGTTGTGAGACTCGATAGAGGTCACAAATGATGATTTTAATGGTTTGTCTTACGGATTGATCACACGCAATCCGAAAAAGCAGCGAATTGATCAAACACAATTCAAAAAAGACCTCGGATTGATCAAACACAATCCGGAGAAAGGTTGGAGTTGATCACACACAACCCGGACAAGGAAACAAGAGTGATCAAACACACTCTTAACCCGCGAATAAAATTCTGGGATTTTTACCTGCACGCACAAAATCTCAAGCATAGAATGGAGATGGAGAAGGGAGGAAATGACTTTATCCTTCCCGAGTTATTGAACTTGGGAAAGTTTAGGGTTTCAAAACATACTTTTCGAAACTTCAAACACTTGAAGAAGTCGAAAATTGTAGTTGGAGGAAACCAAGAATCGTCGGCGGGTGGCGGCCAAGGGATTGGCAGCCGGTGATGTCGGACGGTAGCCGAGAAAACGGGCGGCGGTGGCTGCAGTCGGACATAGGAGCTGAAAAACGCTTTTTTTTTTAGGGTTTCGGAAAAACAAATGGTGGACTATTAGTTATAGGGTCAGAACAAAGTGCATGATAACGAGTTGAAGTATAAACTGTAGAGACAAAGATAACAAGAGAATTATCATCTTATTCATTGATAGGATCCCTTTATATAGGGAATTACAAAGTACCAATATGGTAATGATAAGGAATACATAGTCATATTCCAACTACATATTCTAATGGCATAAGGCCAAGACACACATAAGGAATATCCTAGAACAATACTAACATATTTTTTAAAATGAGATATTTAGATTAGGGGAAGCAGCCTACCAATCTAAGAACATTATGAACCGATTGTGGCTCGCAGGAATCCAATTAACATCTGGGTCCAAGCCAAATATCATGTGAGAGGAGTCAGATCTCGCTGGCTTAAGGTTTTCCACTATGTAAACCGGTAGATATTCATACTCTTGTAGAAGCTGACACTATTTACCAACGTCATATGGGTCACTTAGATCCCCAGTATGCAGTAGTTAAATTATTATTTTTTGGCAAACAGTATCAACTAACATTGAACCAAAGAGAAGTTACAAAACCCAAAAAAAATTGGGTTGTAACAAAGAATAGACATGAACAATAAAAAGCTATACAACAAAACATGACGGGTAAGAACCCAAACCCAAACAACAACAAAAACCAAAGTGACTAGTATAGACATAGTAATGACAAGACACAAACCAGGTGAGCCCAAACCATCCCACGTCCCTCACAGCAGTATAGAAGAAACCCAACATCAGCTCTTGGCTTACCAGAACTGATCGGCGCCCCGTCGTGAAGACCGAATCAACCAGAAACACGATCCTAGTGTATCCAATAATCACTAGAAATTTCAATAACGCTTCCAAACAGAGAGAGCTAGCCCAACAAATAGATCTCCAGATGTAAATTCAAAAAATACATAACTCAAACTTTCTTCGAATCGGATCTTCCGCTACAAATTCAATAGGAAAAACTAGTTCAACATAAAGAAATGTGAGATCCACGAAGAGATAGACACCCAAAGGCTGCATGTTCAAAATCTTGTAGAATCACTGAGTGCACTAACGAGCAAACCCTGGTTTGATTAGAGATCTAAAGGGCCGCAAAGAGAGCTTATATACAAGTTTATGATAATACTAAGGCCTCGTTTGGTTCATGGAAAGGAAAATAGTTCCTTTATTTTTCCCATGAGAATGGAAAGAGAACGGGAATGAAGTTTTCGAATAACTTTTCATTCCGATGTTTGGTAACACAAAGGAAGTCATTGGAAAAGTTGATATGAATATAATAAAGTATTCTGTTGTGAGTAATAAATGTTGGGAAAAAAAGAAGGAAAGTGGTTCCTTTGGATTTTGGAAGGAACCACTTTCCCTCATAATTTCCCTTCAGCTAGGAAAGTGGTTCATTTTATTTTGCTTTCCCAAATGCATGAAAGGAACCACTTTCTTTTCCTGATGCCTATTATCCACGAAACAAACGAGGCCTTAGAGTTGGCTAGAGATAAAGGTAAAGATTTATACCATATGCATGTCCCATCGTGTTTGTGTCTCTCAATCCAATTTTCACAGCCTAAATAAAGGAACATTAACATCCAATTGAGTTTTGGTGTATCTTGCTTTGCAGCATATATTGGGTATCTTCCAAGCCAAAGTAGAAAAACTGCCAATCAAATGAATCTAACCGGATGTGCGAACTGATCAAACAAAACTGTATATATACACAAAAACTTCTCCAATTCATGCGACTGGAAAAGCCCATCAACGCATTCGTCATGGTCGCGCTGAGAAGTGAGAAGCGTGATGAGATTATCATAGGACCCTTTTGAAGCTCCAAGTTCATAGAGTACGTGTTTGATCAGACAAATCGATCTCCGGGCAATCGTTGAGAGCGCTCTGCATGTGCTTGAAGATTCAAGCTAAAAAGGGTCTTGATTTTGTTCTGGGTTTTTGAGAGTGAGGCCAGAGTTTGGTTCATTGTGGACGGTGGCGGAATGGTGGTGATGGTTTGGAAACAGAGGCCAGGCTGGCCAGGGCTGTGAAGGCGTCAAGTAGAGAGATCGGAGCAAGCTATCTGTTACTCTGTCTGAGAGTGAAAAGAAAAAAAATTGTAACTAAAAACAAATCCTGCGGGCTAGGCGGACAGGACATGGGCCTAGGCGGAATCGATGTGGGCTGAGACTGCGGGCTGGAGGATCCAACATTTTAAAAACTAAAACTAAAACTAAAAGGTCAGTATTATCCCCACGTATCCGGTGTATTTACGAATACGTATACGTGGGGGGTAATAACGACTTTTCGTCCCTAGCGGCAGAAATAACAAAAGCGCGCAACGAACGACCTGAGAGTTCGCCGCAATGGCAATTCTCTCCAACTCAAATTAATCAATAATCTTGAGGTTCTGAACGCAGTTTTATGATCGTTATAGAAATTGGGATGAATTGCATGCTTGTTGGGAATTGTGATCGTTATCATTGATGCCCGTATCATGTTTCCAGTGTGTATGTTTCTTGTTCTTGTTCTATTATTCTTTCTATTCTTGAATGATGAAAATGATCCTTATAAATTTATGATTTCAGCTTCGATGAACTTGGAGGAGTCCAGAAGATAATACCCGATACCACAATTATCAGGAAATGGAAACACAAAATTGAAACAATTGTTATCACACATGGCATGGCCATCAAGATCACAGATGGTGCGTTGCCTTGGGTACGTAAAGTTTCATTCTCATTCGTCTAAATTCTGTTTTGCCTGCCCTATTTTTAGTTTAGTAGAACGAAAACTTGTTTTTGACTTAATTGTCCTGGGTTTCATGTTTTTAGTTGACACATTTTTTTTGCTCTAAACAGGTGCTCCCAGCTTTGGATCCCCGTACGCCAATATTTGCATCATCCTTCACCATGGAGGTACTTAAGTAACTTTAATTTGTGTTGTTTTCAGGAGCTTCCCATGTCATCCATTCTTTTTCAATATGTAATATGAATAGCCCTCCGTAGTTTTGACCTTCATAAACTCATAGAATGTCAATACTTGCCTAACAGCTATGATCTTTATTCTTCCACTCATTGATCTTTACTTTATACCATCAGTCTATGAGTCTTTCGTGATGAAGATCCCTGTCCTCTTGAGTTCATAGATTCTAAAACACTTTGTTGTTAGCATGTTGCTCAAATTTTAACATCGTTACATTTACAGCTTGTTAGAATTCTTCTGAAGGAAAATTGGTTTTTTGTTCCATCTAGACTCGATATGTTCAGAACAAAGAGGAAATTTATGGCCGGGCCATTTCAAATTAAACTAGCCTGAGTGACGCAATCCATTCCAGACAGTTTTGGATTAGTTATTAGCTGTGCTGATGGTACGATTCTTCGTACTGGGGACTGACTGGAAGGTAACGTTTCCTTTCAGACTATGTTTTCTTCTATATATTAGTCTCAAGCTGAATAACAAGTTATACTAAACAGATTGATGAGTCACCACTTGATGATCAAGGTTTTGATAGTGAAGGTTTGGATGAACTTTCAAAAGGAGTAACACTGGTATGCCCCTGCTCTAGAAATCAGAATTGGGTTTCCATTATATCTGCTGTCAACATCGAGTATATAAAAGGTTAAAAGCCATATTGACAATAACCTTAGCTGAGGAATATTTTTTATCTCCTGACGATATTTTCTCACCATAAGGGAAGTTACTGCATTACTTCTCCGCGCATACTGAGTAACTAGGAATGACATGTGAACCATGCAAATATACTATTTCATGGAGGAAAGAATTTAGTCATCAATTTATCGACATTATTTTTAGATGATGAGTGACTCTACAAATGTTCTCTCACCAGGAAGGACAACAAGTGTATCCACTATCCTCAGTGGCAGATGCACTGTTGAGGCATATTTCAGCAACTCAAGTGAGGTTTATTACTACCCAGTTTGCTTCAAACATACATCAACTTGGAAGTGTGAAAGCTGCTGCTGATGCTATTGGTAGAAAGTTGGTAGGTTCTTCTGAATGTGAATGCGCTGTACTTCTTTTCTTTTATATACCTTGATGTGTTGAGTAATTGTTACATTGTATTTGTAGGTAGTTGTCGGTATGTCCTTGAGGACATATCTTGATGCAGCTTGGAGGGATGGGAAGGCACCAATTGACCCATATCAACCCCGGTGAAAGTGGAAGATATTGATTCCTATGCTCCAAAGGATTCGCTAATCGTCACAACTGGCTCTCAAGTGAGTTTTGTCTATATAGCTTCCGCTGACTGCTTCATTCCATAAACAGAAAGATTTTGCTTGACCTTTTTGCTTGCAAATGACTATATATGCTGTTGTGTCAGGCAGAACCACTTGCGGCTCTAAATCTTGCATCATTTGGAAGTAGTCATTCTGTTGATCAAGGTAGATATAATTTTATATTCTGCTAAGGTAGTAAACTCTACTTATAACTTATAAGCATTGGTTTGGTATCCAATTTCACAATTTGCCTACAATGCACGCATTTATGAGCTTTTCTTCTTTACCTTCTTCCAAGCACGCAATGGGAGAATGTGTTATGCCTGGAACGGTTAGTTTTGCTTGAATTCATGGTGGATTAGCACTGCGAAAGTTGTGTTTTCCGTTCCTCAGATTAGACTGCAGTAGTCAGATGTCAGAATGTGCATGCAAAATTTCCTTGTTCTGTTAGTTCAACTATATGGTACTATTCATTTGTTCTAAGCAGATACGTACACCCATTGAGAGCTTTACACCCTCGATCTATTTACAAAGTAGTACGTGTAACATTAGACATAGTAAACCATACCTACTTCTAGCAAAGAGGTAGGAGGCACATTCAAAACAACATCAGGCTCTCTACAATTCTTGCTCAGAAAATTATACACAATGTCTATAGCAACTTTCTTGAAAAAGGATGCTGATTTCTTCGCCTTTGCATGAGTGTGCCCAAGAATATAAGTCACTCCAGATTCTTTGGCTTCTAATATCTGCAGTGACTCATCTTGAAGATTACATGATATTTGTGTCATGTTTTCTTCATTTTTCGACTTCACAGAAGTCTGATCCGGAGAACAAAAGGCTTCAGCATCAGAACAGTCTTCTGTTTCTACAAACTGTACTATTCCGGACACCAATCTATTCTCAAAATTACAGTTTTCCTGAAGATCCTTGTAACCGTACCTCACAATGCACCGAAACATGCCACACTCCTTTGGGCCAACCCTGCTAATGATCAACCTTTCGTTTTCACTAACATGAGGAACTTGAACGCATTTGACACAAACAAAAATCAGCACCTTATGGAATGCAGGCAGATTAGTGACAAAGTGCCCGAAAACAGCTGGTACTCCAGTCACCAAATTAGTATAAACGACTCCGATTCCGGGGACACGAACCATGCCCAGGCTAGGTCCTAAGCAGACTATTCGGTTAATCGAGACCTTGTTCTCAACATCAAACTGGTGTTTCATCATTGTCCCGTAGTTCCAAGTGTACATTACAGCCATAAAGACAAGTGACATCAGAACTGGGATCCATCCACCTTCGGGGATCTTCGTGACGGATGCTGAAATATAAATCAGCTCAATTGATCCAAAGAACAGTAAAAATGCTAATGCAGTAACTACCCTTTCTTTCCAGACAATTATCATCACCAGAGCCATCAAGCAAGTTGTCACAAACATTACACTGGTCACTGCCAACCCTAAAAAAATCAAACAACACAGATGAAGTTTATGATAATACTAAGTTTCCTAGAGAGATAGATAGAGAAAAGATTTATACCATATGCATGACCCATCGTGTTTGTATCTCTCAATCCGATTGTCACAGCTAAACAAAGGCACATTAACATCCAATTGACTTCTGGAATGTATATCTGCCCGTATATTTTACTTGAAGTATGAACTATCTTGACCCGTGGAAAGCACTTCAGAGCAGAACACTGGCTTATGATGGAAAAGGTGGCTGAAATAACTGCCTGGCTTCCTACCACAGATGCAAAACTAGCGAGTATGAACACCGGCCAAAACACAGCTTCTGCAGTGACATTTCGGTAAGCTCATCAACCTCATAATGTATAGTATCACACATTAGGGGTACTGAGATAACTTCTTGCCTGGTATGGATCTGTAGAAACTTCTCTGAATGTCTTCATGGTGCTTAGAAAGGAAGGCAGCCTCTCCCATGTATGAAAGAACAAGAGAGGGGTATACTAAACATGTGAAGGCTAGCTGAATTTCATTCCATGAATTTCAACATTAGTATTCAAGCAATTAATATATTTACTTGAAGCATTAGCATCTAGCTTGTTATAAATTACCTTTATTGAGAGTGAAGAGAAGTGGCCCAAATTAGCGAACATTGCCTCTACACCTGAGACAAAACAAGAATTTTTCAGGCTAGGCCAGTAGCTTTCTTTATCAGCAAGTAAACCAAAATAACTGCATCAGCTAGAAGTACTGTAAAAGAGGTACCTGTTATTGAGAGAACAACACCAGCTAAAGACACCCATCCATCGATGCGTGTGGTTCTAAGGAACTTCAACATGTAAACTGGAGAAAGTGCTAGAAATACGCGTTGATTCCAGTGAACTATGTTGTATATTCCAATACCACTAATGCACAGAAGCCATGCAGTAATGATTGGAGCAAACATGAATGCCACTCTGTGCGTTCCGTGATGCTGAAGGGAGAAAAGCCCCACTAACAAGACACATGAGATTATAACAACATGATCTGAAAGGGAGGAAATAAAATGTTTGTTCAAAGATAAATGGAATGCAAATATGTATATATAGAACTTTAAGAGGTCACATGCATATTGATGTATACACTAACGAAAGAAGACTCACTGTCATGGAGTTCTTTGAACTTAATCTTTACCCCTGAAACTGCTGAAAGAACTGAAAGCGAAAAAAACAGAATCTCCATTAGACTGTTAGTCTGTTATGATCTAAACAGCCTATTTTGATGCAAAGCAAGAAAATATATGATAGATTAATTGATAGGTAATTAGGTACACATTTTCCTACATTTCCTAAACTGAATGTGTGTGTTACACCCCAGTGCTTTAAGTGACATGCAGTAGTGTTTCAGACCAAAAAAAGAAAAGTGCAGCAGCTATCTAAGAACCAAATTCATCCAAACCTTGTACAGGAACACGTGTATGTGTTGTATTTCTATTTCTGGCGTACAAATTTGATACCTATTGCCTAAAGGATATGAGATGCTTATTCACAACAACGTCAACGGATTGTGGAATTAAGATAAGCTAAATCAATAAAAATAAATGAATTGTTGCTGGTTATTCTAGACATAGGCACCTGATATTGAAGGAGTGAGTACACCATCACCAATGGCCATACAGGTTCCAAACAGAACAAAAATCAGTAGCCCTTTCCGAAATCGTGGGTGCTTGTTGAAGAATGATTTCAGAGCTGCACTATGTGATGTATCTGTGTTTCCCTCTGTCACATATTCAGACAGTTTCTCATCTGTGATTTCTTGATTAGGTAGAATGCTTAATCTTGCGTGACGACAGAGGAGGGAGTATAAGGCAAAGGTACCACCTGGAACATAAGCACAAAACTGATCTTTGGAATATGTCTATCTACAATTTCCACATCTATAATTACTGATCTTGAAAGGCATGCACTCGTAGTATATCAAAACTAGATTTCGAAAAATCACAAGCAGAGTGTAGAGCACAAATTCCACTTTTCGGTGTTGAGGCTTGAAAATGTTGTAACTATACAAAGCTGAAACAACAATTACATGGTGATTGGAAGATTCAGAGACCAGCATATATAGTATTTTGGGTCTTCTGATATTTAGAAGTGCTAGAAAAGCAGAAGTTTTGGCAGTATTGCACTTAGTAGTGCTTTCTAGAGTAGCACATGGCAGATGCTTCCTCTAGAACTAGAAGCACTTTGTAGGACTTGCAGGAAACTTGCTTTTTGATCAAGAAATTAAAGTACTCCTACAAAAGTACTTATGAAGAGAGTGCTTCCACAGAAGCATTCCCAACTAGTACCTAAGATGAATGAGGCTACTAAAATGAAAGCAATCAAAGCATATATGTACCTTCACCATTGTCATCAGCCAACATCACAATGAAAACATACTTGCAGAGAGCAATGAGAGTAAATGTCCAGATAATAAACGAAAGCACCCCGAAAATCTCTTCACCGTCCTCATGAAGGCTCAACTTTCCTGAAAAGGTGGTCTTGTACACATAGAGAGGGGATATGCTGAGGTCTCCATACACCACTCCCAGACTTTGATAAGCCAATGTGAGCACAGCTGCAGTACAAGATACCCTCTGCAAGTTCTGATTCAAGGCACCAAATTATAAACAAATTTCTGACAAATTAAATGGTTTACAAAGATCTAATTAACTATGTAAGCAGCAATATACATAACCAGTTCAACAGATACAAAAGAAGACTAATATAACATATTGGGGTTTTGTTAAAATTTAAAGGCAGCCAAAAACCACAAGTCAAATAGAAAATCCAAAATAGGAATCCCTCTCTCTGTTAACTTAAGATCCTTTTGTACATTAATCCTTCCAGAACTGCCAGATATTCTAAACAAAAAAATGTAACCACATATATAAGAATGACATTACCAGAGGCAAGGAAAGAAGAATACCCTTGGAGAAATTCCTTGTTCGACTAGTTCTTCAGAAGGGTTCATGTTGCTATGAGAGAGAGAGAGAGAGAGAGAGAGAGAGAGAGAGTTAATGTGTCTGAATCTGGGGGCGAGATTGGAGATGGGAATGGGTGGAGTGATGTGCTGTGTTTGGCTGAAAAACAGAAGAGTACGATGAGTCCTAGGACACCGAAGTTCGTCAGTTTCTGATCATGCATGCGCCAGAAAAATTGACTGAATGGAAAGAATGGGATGAGAAAGAGTTTATATAATGATCATGTAGGTAGGATGTGAGAAGCAGTAGAGACTAGAGAGACGAGTGTTTCCAAAACTCCAAAGAAGTTGCTAAAAGGCTTTGAGTGCTCTCTCACTTCTCTTCAACCTTTTGTCTGTTCTTTCCTCATACATAAGAAATACTGTTACAGTCTTAATTATTCTCGGAAATATAAGACAAGTCGCTCTCCCAATATGTCACTCTTCATTTTGTATGCAAAGTCTCGAAATAATATTGATTTAGAATACAAAATATAACTTCATGAACGTGCAAATATAACAGATTGTCATCCTAGACGTGCAGTTTTTTCGATCTATCCCTACTTTCATACTGCTACATTCATCATATGTGTCTAAGTCGACGCATAACCGCTTGATTTTGACTGGCAAATGCACATCTCTATCTCATGATGTGAAAAGTTTAAGATTAGGTGGGAAAGACTTTCCTACTTGATATTTTCTGGACCATGACAAAGGTGTGAATTATTGGCAAGAATGAGAAGCCAAGTCCATCGATCAGCTACTGAAAACGAAAGCCGATTAGGCACCAATCATACTCCTTAGTCCTTAAGATTGTCAAAAATGGTAATTTGGTACAAGATCAGAATAGGCAACTGTTGCTGACTTGCTGTAAAGTCTTAACAGAAGCATATAATGAACTTAACTGATGATGTTAACCTATCAGTTTAAGTACACCAGCCTAAATTTGACTAACCACAAAAGCTGGATTCTTGCAAATTGGGTAATCATCTTCTGGAATATGAGAATATGAGCACTAAACCTTCGCAATGTGCATGCACCATGACCTTAGATGGTTTGGTTAGCATGTAGTTTGGTATATGATGCAAAGGTTCATGCAGTTGGGTAAGTTGTATTCATTATTGTTATTCATCATCTCCCAAATAGGCAAAATAGTATAAGATGCCAATACATAATCTCCAAATAATACAAATGTCCTAAAATTTGAGGATTTTCCTAAAGGATACCTTTGCCTTAACAACCAGATCCAACTTAGTTGAGGATTTTGCCAAAAGTCGAAAGCAAATGGGTTCCAGCCGTACAGTTAACAATGTATAGTACATTATGGGCAAGATGATTGTTTGTGCTCTCTTGGACTATAGATGAATGAACATTAACTAAGAGTATTACATGACAACCACCATATCTTCTATGTTTGTTTCCCAGCAGCATTATTGGCTTCCAGCCGTGCATGATCTCCAGTGCATCGCATATAACTGATGTTAGAACTTAGAATTAGTACAAGGATATAGTATACAACTGTATAGAATTTCGCAAGACCACAAAATCAATTGTAAACTTGGTCTCTCTATTTTGGATGGACCGCAATGTTGAATTTTGTAATACAGAGAACAAAGTTGGATCGTTTTGCATTAAATAGCAAACAAATTTATTTACGAAAAATAATTGCATCCGAAAGTATTCAATTAAGAAAGAGTTTGGACGCACATACTAGTTCCTATGGAAGTATTTTCCTTTATTTACTACCACCACAGATTATACATCTTATGCTGAATTGAAGACACAGTAAATATCGGAGTTGAAAGAGATAACGATATTAACCTTGTGGATTCGAAGCAGTATGCATTTTCACCCTACAACAAGAAAGAGAAAATAGAGACAACATTAGGATGGTTCAAACACAATGGCCAAAAGAGCAATGGTCAAGAGTGAAAGCGAGAGAAAGAGGTACAAGCGTGTGCATGTTATTGTTAGGTACCATCTCTAGATCAAGTATTTATAGCTCTTGGTGCATGTCTCTTACATAATGCCTGCCCCCATTTGTTTGATTCAATGATTGTAATGCTGTCTTTGAAGATTGGTAGGTCACTTGTTAATATCCTTCTCCCACTTCAAAATGGCACAGGATAGTCAGATACTGCGACATTTCTTGAATAGACAGAAAGGTGAGCTATTTTCACTCACAAAGATCCTTCAATGGATGCATGTCAAATGATATTTCGTTATCAATCCGATTGAGATTTTTCAAGGGACGATGCTATCTGAATTCTTGGTTTATGAACAATGTACAAGTTTGTGAGCTGAGCTCAAAGAGCTAGCAACCAGAGTCCTGAGGAGTAATTTCCAACTCTGGGACTACATCGCTTCGAGGGAAAATCTGAACTTCAATTCCTGGATATGGTTCAAGTGTGGTGTGGAACTGTGGATTGGAGACTTCGAAAGCTCTCTTTTATTCAACAACAAAAATTATTTGCCCATTTTTGGAATGCCTCCTATTCTACTTAAGGTCCATCCAGAGAAGCGTGGAAAGACAATGTGCCTCCCAATTAAGGTATTCTTAGCCTGGAGTCCTGGACTATAGCCTAGGGAAGTATGAATAGTTGTGATGTGGTTCAGAAGAGACGCCCTTCATGATGCCTCCAATGGTGAGATGAAAACAGGATGTTCGAAAATGCTCCCCAAGCAACTTAATCCATATTCTCGTGACTTGGTACTTGTGTCATAGAGTGAAAACTATGAGCAGTTTTTGAGCTGCAACGGATACAGAGACGGTAGAGATATCTCATGTTCAGAGTTCAGACTAGGATTCTGTTGCTGTATACATCAAATAGGTTTTCGTCTTTTCACTTGCTTGTCTTTTCAATTGCTTATCCCATGTATTACACTCGCCTTTGTAATTAAAGTTTTGAGCATGTTTTCTATAAATGAAAAGAGAAAATAAGGTCTCTAAAAACCATGCTGTATAATGTTTTAACTAAAACAACCACCACAGGAACCACATTTTCTCAATTTGAGGCTACATCATAACTAAAAGAACCACCTAAGGCCTACATGAGGCAACTATCAAGGGATAAAAAGCACATTAGGATATCAAGAAAACCAGGACCTTCATCACCACCCTGAGGTTCAACACAAAATATAACTTAAGTGCTTCTGCCAGAAAAAACAACTTTGTTCTGGCAGATGCAACATGTGATTCATTGCAATAAAACTAACCGAAGACCATGAACAAATCAAGAAATTTATATCCAAACAAAAGCACCTCTGTTTATAAATAACAAGTAATTTTTGCTGTCCTGCAACTTACTCCCAATATGGGAAAACTCTAGGGAGAGACTCTTGACAACAAACCAGACTCTGAAAAGACACACATTGTTGAGCCCATAAACAATGACCCAACAACTTCACCACCACCTTGAATTATCCCAAGACTTGACGCGAAACAAGAGCCAGCCAAACTAACCTCATCAGGATCTCAAGTATATATATGGATATCACAAAACACCTATATTCAAGTTGAGGACAAAGATTCTTCAGCAGCCTTATCACTCTTAATGTCCTTCTCCTCCTCCTTGACTGCAGCAGGAGCGGCTTCCTCATCTTTCTTTTCGGCCGTGGTTTCTTTCTCCTCAACTTTCAAAGTCTCGAGAAGCCCAGCAGCTGCATTAGCATCTTCACTTTCTCCTTCAGGCTCTTGGGACTCAGCCACTTCCTGGAACTTTTCCATGAACAACCTGTTATCTGTTAAAAGGAAAGGAACAGCCGCACATCATCAACAAAATGCACAAACACCATGTAGATGAAAATTGTAAACCAATAGAACTGTTTTTAGGATAACCTAACTAAACATTGTTGAAGCAAACAGTTTTTCCCAATAGTTATAATGCTGGAATGAAACTAAAATGTCGGAGGTCTATACAAAAACCTATAACATTAGCGTAGGAGAGAGGCTTATAGCAGGATCTGCATTCTGAAAAATCTGAAGGAAGTCATGTTATATTTTAGGAATGCTGCCACCAGATGTAAAAGACTATATGAACTGTTCTAGCGTCTCAAAGATGATGAATTACTCAAACTACCACAACTGTACGGCGCATGAACTATCATTTATCATCAGTATAGTATTACGGTTATTGACTCCTCCAATAACAAGCAAACAATACAACATGTAATAACATTTAAAACTTAAACCAGAAGTCCCCAGAGATAAGGTTGTGTGTATATAGAAAATTAAGAATACTCAGCAAATAATGCTCTAGCTAAAGGCCACATTAAGGTTTAAGAATCAATATGTAGCAAAAAATTGAACATAGTATTTTCCTGCCAACAACAATCTATAGATACTGACCAAAGAGCAGAGTGACAATAAGACAACCCAATTATGTAGACTTGCATCAACGGGACATGTATAAACTCAAAGCAACTTATCAAATCCAACTTATTTTGGCCGGATACCACCTTTAAAAACACTTGATCTGTGCAACATCAGAATCTAGACCAGTGACCTATTTTGGAACCGGTAAATTTCCACATTAGAAACTAATCTATCATCGTGTAAGCACACAGTATCTCAATGCAGTAAATGCTGTGAATTTTATCATATGATCTATGTCTCAGTAACTTGATTCATGATAATTAAAGTTATGCATCACAACATCAAACAGTCTAGCATCCCAATAGCAACTTCAGGGAGCAAAATCAGTAACATAAGTTAAAGCAGATCAAACGAAACTCACTCTCAATGGAAGCGAATCTAATGCAGAAAAGCTCTTCCTTCAATTCACCATCAGCAAAGTCAGTGGCATGCCACACACACGACTTCTCATTCCCGGCGTGCTCCTGGACTGTCATCTTAGGCAGCACTGCAACCAACAACAGCAAAGCACATCAAAATAAAACACCGAATAATCGAAAACCTAAACCCAAAATACTTCGTTTTTTTCTATACAAAATCCAAGCGAAACTAACCGAGATGATTAGCGCAGATCTTTAGGGTTTTAGACTGTCGCATAACAAGGCGAACCTTGCTGGACTCCTTGTGCTTCAGAAGCTTCACAGTCCCGGCGCCTCGCTCCTTCCACTGATTCCCATCCTTATCGAATCGGTACAGCTTAGCTTTCCTACAAAACACAGATTAAAAACACAGATCCGATCAAACTCCAAACCCTAGGTTTACCAAAACCTTCAAAAACCCTAGGAATTCAAACGCGAAACGAATCGGAGAAAGCAAAAACGTACAGATCGAGGATAGCATCTTCGTTCTCTTCGCCGGTGGAGACGGCGACCTCCTCGAGCCTGACGATCGGAGCGACCTGGGCCCCGGTGTCCTCGTCATCTCCGGCGAGGGGCTCCTCTTCTTCTCGGTGCTCGGCGTCGGCGGAAGACATGGTAGGAGTAGAGAGAGTAGTGAGGAGAGTAGTAGAAGCGAAGAGAAGGGTGTGCGACAGAGAGAATTAGAAGGGAAAATGTGAAGCAGGGTATGAGGGTTTCACGGTTTTTATATTCGAGTGAGGTGAGCCAGCGTAAAGTTTACGGCCAAAAAAAATTGAAAACCCCCAATAACCAAATAAAAACCCTAGTTCTTTGGACAAATAACACTCAAGTTATTTTCTATATTTTTTTTATTTTTTTAATAATAATAATTTTGCAATTTAATTACAATTAGGAAACTATTATGTCAGAAAAACTTACAGCGTTTTTAATTGAGCTCTCGTTCAAATTTAATAAAAAACCCGTAACTAATAAATAAGAAATCAACTAAATGTTGTGACTCATACTTTTGCTCGTCGTTCATTATGTAACGTGACATCTGACCGTTATAAGTGGCCTAGTGATCGAGTGTCAAGTTAGGATCTCTTGAACACAAATTTGGTTCACGAAGCTGTTAAAGGGACCAAACATTTTTTGGCTCACCTTAAAACAATCAAATAATGAAACCTTTCACTCCAATAGCTCCATAAAATGCTCTAGTTGGCTATTCTTTTAAATTTACATTCAAATTTTTGTTGACCCATCCATCCATTATCCATACTTACAAATGCTGATGAAGGAAAGGTAAAGCACCCACTATCATCTAATGCTCTAATTCTCAGGTGAACTTTTAATTTGATTGTGCAAATTCCTGATGGAAAAAATGTGCTTCTGAAAATACAAATATATAGTTATGAGGCTTATAGCCATCACAATAACTCACCGCATTTGCATATTATTTACCCCATGAATGACGATCAAAGAGGATGGATAGATGATAAGCAACAAGATTTTTGAAGATGCTGAAGGATAAACTCTGATAATTTAGTAAACTAGCGCCATTGGTTTCATATCAAAGGGAAGACGTTTGTACATAATTTCACTAAATATTTCATACTACTGAAATTAAGTTTCAAAAATGAACCTATACAAGTAGTTAAGTAGTCAGAAGCCAAGACATTAGCAAGAGCAGGCTCCTTGGCCATCCTGGGGGAAACAGAGACAACTCGAACAACGCCCTACTCAGCTCAGACTTGACAGCCGACTGAAAAGAATTTGATATTGTGACAAAAAAGTTTCAGAAAGAAAATGATAATTCTCTGTTAGAAGATGCTCTGCCAGGAAAGTGGGAGAATATTTCACTTCACCCTCCATTTCATCAGTCAGCCATGTGACAATGTAGAATCAAATCTCTGGTAGCTTCACCCGGTAGAAGCTGTTAGAACAGTCACAAAACTTCAATGTTGCAGATATTAATAGGAAGGGCCCATTTGTGGCATCCCAAAAGGAGGCATGGGAGGCATCCCCATCCCACCCATCTGTGGCATTGGTGGCATTGGAGGTGGAGCAAAACCTCCACCCATACCCGGAGGTGCAGGCAAAGCAGGCAGCAACTGAGCATACATGTTCTGCAGATTACATACGAGTTAATTTCTTTTCATTTCTAATAGTTCAGCTGTTTAGTCTATAAGGAAAGAATGTAAATAAACAGACTGGAAGTCAATATTCCACAAAATTTACTAAATGTGAATTGAATTAGACTAAGAAACCATTGTTGCATTTATGTTGACACTTGCATAGTGGCTTTTGAGCATGCAAAGTTGCACAGGTAAAAGCAAGAAACCAAACCACTCTTGTATGGTACTTTATATATTTGTGTGTGTTTGTCAAGATAAGAGCTCGAATACAAGTTATATATAAAAATGATGCCTACTATAAACCAAGCAGTCTTGAAGACGAAATATAGTTCTTGGAGATAACAAATGTATGATAAAGGCCATTAATAACAAAAGAATAAGGCAATACCTGCTTCGCAACCAATTCCTTCTCCTCTTGCTCTTTGGCTTTCACCTCTTTTTGAGACTCAATTTTGTCTTTGATAAGTTCATCAACCTTGCCTGTGTACTCACGCATAAACTGAGAGAGGAGAGCAGGATAAGTGAGGGACCATTGACAAAATAATCAATGCACAATGAAACCAGAAATTAAAAATAAAATAAAACGTTACCTGTAGGATGTATGGGAAGGCAAAATCGATTATATTGTTCATCCATGCCAGCTCAAGAGCAACGTCTGGCCGGATTAAATCATAACAAACAAAGAGACACGATGCAAAACATTCTTTCTTTCCCTACAATCACATCAGATAAGAAGATGATTACAAAACCGCTTCTAGCACAATTCTTGCAAATAGAATTGGGAAGCATGGAGTGAATCCCTTCCCTTTAAATTGTGGGGAGTGAAGAGAAAAGAAAAAAATAAAACTGTGAATTTTAAGCAGACATCTACTTGCTTTATTTGACATGTATGAGCTCTCTTTAGCTCATGCATACAAAGAACACAGACCTGCTCGATGAAATAGACAAGCAATTCCTCGGAAAGATCATGATCACCAGACTGTGAGCACGTCTCCATTGCGTCTTTGTAATGTTTGTCCTTCTTTGACAATGCAATGGATTGCTTCCATCTTCCAGCTTTCTTATAAATGTATGCAGCAACACGTCTAATCTCAAGAAGCTCATGTTTCTCAAGCTGCTCAGTTACATCATTAACAATAATAAATACAGGTTCCAAGCAAAAGAATTTTAATTAATGAGAACCTTCAACCTCACCTTTTGTGCAAGACCTATCTGATCAAAGCTATCATGCAAATCAATAGATTCACGAAGTCTGTCATAGTCTTCCTCCTCAACATATATTTCATTTAGAGCTTCATTTACAGCTGTTACATTGTTGCTCTGGACTGCAACCATGTATGGCTTTACCAGACGGATGTGACCAGCCTGAAACCCAAACCATTGAAAATGTAAAATCCCTTACACAAGAGAAATGTTACAGCAAAAAAATAATACTAATAGCATGGTAAGTTAGAAGCAAACCTTTCGCATTATATCCACCACTCGGGTATGGTCCACACGAAGTGCAAGCACATTTAGAACATCATTGATAATATCAGGATGTTCTTCCAAATAAAAGTGCACAGCCCTATAGTAAAGCTCAACACTTGCAACTTTGACTATCACATCCTTGAATTGCATGTGTTCCCATGCTTCTGGGGAGTGGTTCATTATGGTGGTTGCAGCATTATCAAATTCATCATATTGTATATATAAGTATGTTAATTCCTTCCAGTGCTGCTGTTCATCACAAGCTCGTATAAGTTTGGGAATGTTGAGACGAGTAGAAAACAGTTTAATGTGCTCCATGAGCTTCTCAGGACGGTATCTCGCATATAGAACTCCCAACTCAGTAAAGATGCCCATATGTGCACGTTCCAATCCTAGTCCACTCTCCATGAGACTAATGAGTTCATTAAAGCACCCCCTGTTCTGGTAAAACTCACTGACTTCTTCCAAATCATCCACCTGAAACAGAACATGAAATTAAATACGTTGCTACAATTATCTTATAAACAAAAGAATCAGATAAAAGTTTATGAAGCCTAGCAAAGTAAAATAGATAGTACAGAATACAAGAATCGTACCTGGATGATGATGTTGAGTCCACAAATTTGAGCCAACCGGAATTCCTCAGCATCAACACATGCAAAGCAAACTTCCTTCCAAGTTTTTGAGCTGTTAGCTTTCCGGGCAGCATCAACAGCACCTTGAAACTGCTTGAGCTTCACTAGAGTACACGCCAGCTTGGCCCAGTTAGAAATAAATGCAAATATGATCTTGGCTGCTTCATATAGTTCTTCATCATACAGGCGATCCCCAACATTTGGGAGATTAGCAACATTTGGCATAAGAATGAACTCTTCAATATCACCGAGTCGATCAATCTTAGCATATGCATAAATGAGTTCACTGTCTACCTTGGGCTCTTTCGCCTTCTGCCTAACCATCAGAAGGTACCTTACCAAGTCATGATACACATCTGCATCCTGAGCAGCACGTATGACATCCAAAAACTGGGTGGCATCATCAGCACGAATGAATGACTCAATAGCATCACTCACAAGCCCCTCTCGTAATTGGGCCTTGGCAACCTGGCTCCAAACAGCATCTTCTTCAACCCTGAATGCAAACTCTACCGCACGGTCAATGCTGTGAATGTTATCCAACAGAACATTGACAGCATCAACATTCAAATTGAACTTCTTGAAGATTGCAAAAGCTTCCTCATAGAGTTGGGCTTCAATAGCCATTACTCCAACAGCAGGTCCATCAAAGTTGTCTAATCGATTGATATAATCCATGACTCTGGACGGATCAGCCTTGATTGCAGTCAAGATTAAAAGATTCTGTAGATTGAAGTTTCCACTAAAAGCTGAATTCTGGAGCACTATCTTTTCAAGAAGCTCAATCAACTCATGTGGAAGGTCTGCGGTCATAAACGCTTTAACAGTTGCTGAAACTTGCTCAGGGCTCTTGCTTTCAGGCAAAGCAGTTGAGACAACTTGATCAATGAGCTGCCTTCTATACTCATTTTCAGGATCAAGGACCTTAGCCCAGAGGTCATCATCCATTCTTTCCACAACATATCTGACACACATATATCAAAACAATAGCATTAGAAAACCACACTGGAAATTCATAATCCAACATCCTAGTATCAAACAGATGCACACACCTGGCCTGGAGTTTGAACAATGAATTCTTATTTGTTACATTAACAAGTTCATCATCACATTGCCCTCTACGGTAAGCAACAACAGCAAGGGTCGGATCTCTTTTTTCACAATATTTACCCACAACGCGGGAATCATAATATGGGTTAGTTGTGAGAAAATGCTCCGGATTGTTGCCACTATCTATGATGATTTTACCAAGAGCATTATGAACATGTACATCTTGGCTTCCTTCGCTCACAAGATGCTCCAAGAACTGAGTGAGCAGGCGAAGACGATTCCTGCAAATTAAAATAAGAATAAGAATTGATTTTATATTATTTGATCATGAAGGCAAGAGAGGTCCAAGAAAAGAAAACTTCACCTCTTTTCACATTCATCAACAAGGGGTTCAACTGGTAGAAGAGAACGAACTGATAGAATAAGACCTTTGATGAAATCTTCAGGGCATTCATCATCCAAAAGCTGCCCAACAACTAAAGGAGCATTTCCCGGATTGACCTATCAAGTCATAGAAGAGTAATCATGCTTACTGTTCAAGTTCACCAAAACATGCCAGCATAAAATTTTAACAGGAGGGAAGCCTAAATTTGAAGAAAAAAAATGGATATAAAGCCTCAAAAGTATGATTACCTTTTGGACATAACCTTCAATGTAACGGAGCATATTGTTCGTATATAGGTAATGAGTGAGATCAGGAACAAAGCCAAAACGATCACAGACATTAATTAGAGGACGCGCATCTGGAAGCTTGGCTTCCATTAGAAAGTTCTTAGCCTTCTCGGCATCATAAAAGTTAGATTCACGAGTCACTCGCTCCACCTCCTTAATCTGTCCAGTTTTTGCAGCTGCTTCAATATACTTAAAGTGGATATCAGGATCCTCACTGTCCAGAAATAATGAATAAATGAGAGAGAGAAGAGAACAATGCATTCATAACCCTCATTCAGCAAAAGTTTTCACTTTACACTAATAAGAAATAGATACCTGGAGCTCAAGTATGAGCCTAAGAAAAAGTACAACCCCTCATAGGACTTGAACTGCTCAAACAACTTTATACATTTATCTACACCCAGTTGCTCGGAATACTCTTTGGCAGTCTGCACAAAGATAGTCAGTTAAGATCAATATTATAAACTATGAAGAGCAACAGCTGGTCAAATGAACTAATTACCTGCACAATAATCTGAAGATTGCCCCTAAGATTGACCAGTAGAAGATCTTTCATGCACTCGAGAGCCCATTCTATGGAAAGAGTCCCGAAGAACTCAACAAGAGCCTACAATGAATTTTGTAGTTAATAAACTATACGGTCTTCACATAGGTCAAAGTTATATGGACATTTAAGTGCCTACCTGAGGATCAATTGCATGTGTGTTCACAATGACTCGTTTAATATCAGGCAACTCGGTATAATGCTGCAGAACAGACATACTCTTTAGTCCACGGAATATTTATCATATCTACTATGGAATCTATTTGATCAGAATTCAACAAGTACCATACCTGTAAGGCACGCAAATACAAACCAGCTTTTTCACAGAGTTGACCAACGCGGGGGCGGTCATAATGACTGAACATACCGTTGGCCAATATAGCATCCGCAACATTAGGAAAAGTCACAAGATTGATTTCCAAAACCTGAACAAAGTACATGTAGCTGATATATAAATGAATAGACAAAAAAAAAATTGTAGATGCATTTGTAAACAAAACAAGCAAAATTTGAAGTTTAAGAAAGGGGAAAAAATATGAGAACCTTTGTCTGAAGGAAGCCATGCTCGGGTAGATTCGGCTTCAGCACATCCAACAAAAAGGCCGTTGCCTCGCGAATGAGATTCCTCTGAAAAACAAGAAAAACACCCACAATAAATCCCGGAATAAATCATACTTTTCGTTTCAAATGTAAAGTGAGAATAGATAGACCGAAAATGTTAAGAGGACAAGAAAGTATTTATAAAGTCAAACCTGAAGGAACAGATCAGTAATGGTATTGTAGTCAATAGGGCAACCTCCCTCCATTTGAGACATCATTAGAGCAAAATTGACAGCCCCCTGCCATCAAGATAGTTGTAGTTGTATCAATACCAGATATGTTACATTAACGCATACCATTTTCAAGAAGATATTAGCTATGAGCTCACACAGTAACAAAACTAATGCGCAAGAAAAAAACTACATGAAAATTGTTCTAGTAGAATGCACATACCTGGGCATCTGTCCGCAAAATTGTTTGCAGAAGGAACATATAATCAGGTGTATATCCAACCTGTGATAATGAAAAAATCGTAATGGTAAAATACATCAGTAAGAGCCAATATATCATTGTCAAGATATTACAATTATTACGATCATTGTAGTAAAAGTGGCTCAACAATAAATGTATGTCATATCCTAGCGTCTTTCAAAGAAAAGCAAATCTATGTAACCTGTTTTGAGTATACTAAAATCTTGTCAAATTCCCTTCTCTCAGCAAAGGCTGCAACAACTTTTGGAGTTGCCCTGGCTTTGATGTATATTTTCAAAGCAAGGTCATTATCCACTGTCTGCACAGGAAAATATGTTTTACATTAGATTTACCAACAAAAAATACTATAGTACAATAATATTGGATGCTGAACAAACTCAAATGGGCAATTGTTGAATACTGTCTAACATGATTTGTGTTGATATGTTACACATTTTAACTCATTTCAGGTATACCAGTTAGTGAACTCTAAGTTCTTTACTTGCAGCAGGATCATTTATAGACCTTCATTGATCTCAAAGCGCCAACTCAAACCCCATTGTCAAAGTGCTTCTTTCTTTACTATGCAAATCATGTTATGAATTTAAAAAATTGAGCTCAGAAGAGCAGAGCACAAATTTATCTATTTCTCCCAAGAAGTAAACAAATTAAAACCCAGTTCAGATATATTATCGAGTATTGAACCTAAACTCTGTACGGACTATATGATCATTTCCAAATTTTCAAGTTTCATATCAGACCTTCACAAGATCTCCTAGCTCTTCACTACATTCAAGCTTGTCCTCTGCTAGCCAATTCTCCAATAGATTTTTCTTGTTTTGATTTACAACCAAACGTGACAGTTCCAATGATTCAAACGCGTTGAGTTTCCCTTTAGTTAACAAAGTTCCAAAGTACTGCAACAACGGTGGTGTTTGCCCAGCTTGCACAGGAACACTCTGTAACAAAAATTAGATTAACAACATGAGCAAACTAGTTCATGCTACAAAGATTGCACATCTTGTAAATGAAGAAAAATGTTCGAAAATGTCATCTAAAGGAGATACATGAAGATGCAGATGATCTCACAGAAGGAATATATGAATATAAAAAGCAATACTAAGACACTGTACCTGAAATTTAGTAACAGTTTCAGGTGTACGAAGTACTCCCATTGGAGAATCTGCAGCAAGCTCTGCAGCCTCCTTATATTTCGTCTGAGAGAACAATTCTTGGAATCGCTGGACAACCTGAGCAAGAGGGCCACACAATGTAGTATAAGTTATCACCAAATGCACTTATGAGATGTGACTCCTAGTCCACAAAATCTAATGTCTTTTGTGATTAATAATATTGATCTCTTGAAGGGCAAAAAAGTAACGATAACCACCTAAAACACTTTAAGTTAGATATTTCACTAATGAAGTTGCCAGGAAAAGGTTTTCGAAAGAAAAAAAAAAAGGATCGAGTTTCTACAGGTCACTCTCACTATCACAGCATAAGGGTAAAGAGATAGCGCATACTTGTTGCATTCCCATTTTAAATGTAGAAATTGCCAAGGAATTTTTTAATTAGATTTTCTAGAAGTAAACAGAAAACCATTCTCTATCTAATAGACTATGACATATGCAAGTCTTCGAGGTGAAATTCCATTTTATCTAGGAAAACAATAATGGAGTGGACAAAAATTGTTTCTGTTTGTTAGTAAAAATAGTAAGCAACCTCTCTGTCTCTCCTTCCTTGCTTAGCATCACATAAAAGTATTGACCACATTTATTGAAGATTAAATTGCTCTATATATATAGTAAATTAACTGCAATCTTACCAAGTCTTCAGCACCGGGAAGATTTCCTCTTCTGGCAAGACTAACTGCGAGTCCCAAATTGTTTAACTGTAAATCACCAAACAACAATTTAACCAGAATCTTTTCAATTTTCCAGTAGCCAACAGTACAAATTGATTCAAAAGCATACCTGACCACTAACAAAAGGTACAATTGTTTGTTCATTTACAGAAGCAAGTAACACCTGACCACGCCTATTGACTGCATAAAAGCCCCCAACAGATGAAGCTTCAGCAGTCAAAAATATAGGATCCGGACTGATTCGATTTCTATAAACTGCAGTTGCTGTCTCTAGGTCATATACAAACAGAAGTCCAAGCTTTGTGATTACATATATCAACCCATACTTCTCTGATATCTGAAATTCCAAAATGAAAAAAAGGAAGTATTGTAATTAGTACTGATACTGAATGTGTACAGGACAAATTAAGGAAATGAGCAACTATATCAAGACCTGCATTGACACAGGAAAGTCATCAGCGAAATCCGGAGGGAAGAAGAGATCTGCTTGCTTCTTAGTATATGATGGTTTTCCTGATGAACCATTTACAGTAGATCAGTTCCAAATGTGAATCCTCAAGTAAAAATAGCATGTAACAGATTAATAAGCTTTGAGAAAGCTTAGGAATTCCATGAACTGAGGGAACCTTTTCATCATGCTACTAGAAAATAAAAGCTAATACATGGGGTCGGTGTATGCACATTCTCATATATTCAAAAGAGATGCAAATGAATAACCACTGAACCTGGCTGGGCACCAAGCTCAATAACATGCAACTTTGATGTAACTTGTCCGGCGTTAGAGGACTTTGCAGCAAAGCATATAAGAGTTGAAGGGTTCTCGTTCCCTGCAACCTATATTCAAAATATATATCAGTAAGAATTTGAAACAGAACAGCAGTAACTGTATTACTAAATCTCAAGAGTAAATGGGTAGGAGTAAAAGAACCGCACTTTAATTGTGGCAAATGATGCAGCATGTGCTTCAAGAGCCTGACTACGTTGCTGCTCCACAGAGAAAAGCTGCATGTTTCCTTTAACCAGTTGTGGCCTCTACAATTAGTTTTTGGTAAAAAGCAGTGTTAATTGTCAAAGCTGAAATAAAACCTGGTTAACCGGTATCAAAACCGCTAATTTTAGATAAAATAATAATAAATTTGGGAATCCATTGACCTGATTAAAGAAACTTCAACAAATTATCAAACACTAACCTCAGAAGAACCAGGTGCAATTCCAATTAAGACCAACCACTTTTCAGAGGGATCGCAACGGTAGTTGATAATTTGATTATTTGCTAAATTAGCTGTACGCTCAAACACCTTTGTTGGCTCAGAATCCCCTAATAATATGATACATTGACACCGAATTAGAATAACATTCATACATGGAAAGATGAGCTAACAATGAGAAGCAGGAAAAACACACACACACATATAGACAAATTCAATCAATGTAAATACGTCTTACCTTCAATTAACCAATGATATACTGAGGTCACTGTGACCATCCCCAGCATCTTAGGAGTGACCCACTTCCAAAACACAATCTAAAAATAACAAAGGAAAAAAAAATTAATAAAATCAACCAGATAGCTAGAATCATATTCAACATTTCTGAATTCCCAATAGTGGAGCAAGATCATCACCTGCTCAGGCATCTGATGTGATTTCATCTTCGTTTTCAGCTCAATATTAAATATCTGTAAATGGTCCTGAGTAGTTCCTTGCACTTGAGCTACAAATTGTACACCGTCATTGATCAGTAACAAATCATAAACAAAATAAACCAACACAGATCATTTCCATTTATATTCTACACAAATGCATTACAATCACGCTTAACACAATGCAAAATAATCAATCATTTCCGACGAACAAAAGACCGAGTGATCATACCTTTGAGAGCGAGAATCCTGGAATTCGGATTCATCAGAGCCGAATCGGCAGTAATAGGTCGCCGCAACGGCTGCATAGGCATGCTCATGTCAATGATGACCACGCTGTTCTGCGGCGAGGTCTCCCTGACGCAAATGTACTTATCCGATTCCATCGTCACATGCGTAAACGTAATGAACTGCGGATTTATACCAATACTCGGCAGCTACACACAAAATCAAAAAAATCAAAATCAATCACACTCGAATCACTCCAAAACACATTGCTCAATCCAAAAATAGAAACAATTCCGAAACGCAACGGATCGAAATCAGATCACAAATTAGGGCTGAGATGAGAAATGGAGGCGGAGGAGAGTTACCGTGAGCTGCTCTTTCATGGTCATGGGGGCGTTGGCAGCGGCGGAGGCCATGGCGCCTGGATCGGGGCTTCGGAGGGGAGGGACCGACCCGAATGGCCAACCTGGGAGAGGAGGAGAGAGTGCAGATCTAACCAACTACTATAGAAGAGAGGAGAGGAGAATGAGAGGGTGGGTCTATTTTTTTTGCTGTTGGAAGATCAGTGTGGGATTTTGAGGGACTACCAAGTTTTCGGTCTCCTTTACGCAAAACGAAAATGATGATGAGAATGAGAGTGATGATGGTTTGCATGGGCCGTTTAAGGAACTTTTTTGCATATGGGTCCCTACTGCTGTTGGCATTTAGCCTTTAGCGGAGGAGTTGGGCCTTTTTTAAGAGAACTTTGGGCTAAGGTTGACCTCCTCTTTGTCTTTACCCGGTTTACTAGATCGGGTGGTCGGTGGTGTTACTATAATAATTTCTAAATTCTGTTTCATATGTGTATAGTATATATCAAGCCGTGAGCCGTCCGATCATCTTAAATTTTAAATTGTTAAACTATCGGATGGCTCACGGCTTTATGTATGTCATACAGATATGTATATGTCATACATATATGTATAGCAGCCGAACCATTGATCAGTGATAATTTTGTGATATTAATCAAGCATAACTCTTTTTTTTGTTTTTTTTTAATCAAGTTAATGGGGCGAAATAGAATATTGATCACAAGTCAAAATAGGTCATTATATACCTCTCTGTTATCTTTTAAGGGCATAGGAAGATAAGAAGATATATAATGGTAGTATTCACATTGATAAATAGAAATAGACATACTCATTATCCGGTCAAATACATAGAGGTAGCATAGATCCTCAATTAGAACTGCACCAGATGCACTAGAGACATCTAGAGTGCACAAAAGTGCTATAACTATACTAAAAAAAAGTAAACACTATATACTTATTGAATGTACTAAACTATCTATTAAAATAGGTTACAAGATAAACTATGATAAAATAAATAAAAATTACCCCATAATCTGAATTTTTCTCCCACCTCTTTCCTCTCTATAAATAACTGAGAAGCTACATGTCGAACATTTGAGGTAAAAATTAAACACAAAATATCACATAGAGACTCGATGGATTAATGTTATTAGTAAGTATGTTGCAACTGCTAATGTGATCAAAGTAGACAAAAGTTACATTAACAGCTGACGTCACAAAGATTAAGTTTGAACCTTGTCAAATCCAGCATAACTCGGATCAACAAATACAATCATAGCAACTTAAAATAGTTTCTTTATAAGTCATGTATTATATGAAAGCAAAAATCAAAATCGCCACAATGTTAGTTTTTTTCACGTTTTGAGTCGCCTTAGAGGAGAGAGCTTGAGTATGAGTCTAAGAGAAGTCTAGGCATGCTTTTACGCCATCGTCGGATAGGGTTTAACTACCTCTTGAGGTTAGGTGTGAGGTCAAGGCGTACCGGTGCGTCTCTTTAGCCAGTGTGAGGGTGGGTGAAGTCTGATATTTTGGGTCAATCAGTGGAAGATGACATTGTCGAGCTCGGCTGAGCCTTCAACGGTTGTCTGTTTGGTCGTTGGATTCGTTATCTTGTTCGACGGTGGCTATGATCACTGGCTCGATTTCGGTTAGTGGTGACAAGTGTCTCCTTCCCTGCTCGTCTAGATCGAGGTGGTGATGCAAATGACGACGGGTTTCAAGCGGTTGATGGGGTTGGGGTGCGTGGTGGTCGGTGGGTGCTAGGTCTTCATTGGGCCTCCATGGTGCTGGTTATAGGACTGGGCCTGACTTGGGTTGGGCCTAATCTATTTTAAGTTTTTAATCTAACTTTTTAGGTTTTTAATCTGTTAATGTGGAACGTGAGACAGTACATATGCATAGGGTGGTCTTATGTTGAATCTGGTGTTTTCTTGAGTTTCGTCACATGGTGATTGCATTATGTTACTTTACGGTACTTTGTGTGGCTTGATTCTTATGTGTCCATTCGAGGGCAAGTTATGTACATGTAATCTTCTACTTTACTTAATACAAGACCATATGTCCTTACTATTTTTTTATTTTTTATTTTTTTTAAAAAAAAGAACACTTTTTAAAATGGTTATAGGTGTAGTTCTTTCGTTAAGGCAAAAACAAAAGTCTTGTAGTCGACATACCAAATTAAGAAGCAATAGCATAGTACGTAGAGGATGGATCTGAATCAAAACTTAGTTACACGGCTCTACCAATGGTATTAAATGACATCGAGTCATCACTCATCAGTACCTTCCCCAGAGCTTCTGGGGTTTTACCAAGACCATGATAAGAACAGTACGAATCAATAACCCTTTGTTGTAGCATCAGATAGATGATTTTTTATTACAAAGTAGAACAAGACGTTATGAACTCTAAGTCTCAATTTGTCATATACGACTTCTATTTCCTCCCCATCTTTCTCTCACTGTTTTTAACTGTTTTTAGTTCTTGTCTTCTTGATGCTTATCCTCAAAGATATTTTCATCGAACGATCAAATTGTACACTAATTACTTGTCCTAACACACTTGCAAACCAACTTGTGAACCCAATTGGTGCATGTGCAAGAAACACTGGCTAGTTTCCATCAAACACTTTCACATATATCTTTCGCCCTAAATCTTCAACACCTACCAAAATTCTTCATACCCTATTTTAGGATATTTCTTTTTTTGGTTACACCTATTTTAGGATATTTCAGTGCTACAAGACTTGCTTAATGCTATCTACGATATCCTCTTTTGGGACCAAAAGTAGAAACAAAATTATGAGTCCCCACCCATCACCAAAAATCAAATAATATTTCGACTTTATTATATATCTCCAAGCAAAAACAACATAGGGTAAAACAATATAACACATCATAAAACCCAGTACTTTATTCATTTCCACCCCAAAAGAATATGAAAGTAATAATCTGTCTGTACACAAATTACATAAAGACTTTGATCTTCTTTTGCCGACGCTCCACTCTCCCACCGCCGAATCTTCCATCACCGACGGCCCATACCAACAACCACTTGGCCCAACCGTATCACACTCATTGCGTGCCCACTCCACTAATTCACCGCCACCGCAACTTTCACTTCCCGAAAATGCCCCTTCGCAATCCGAATATCCCAAACTCGTCTCTTCCCGCGAAAACGCGCCGGATTCCATTTCTTCTACTCCGCAACCCCGCACCACCGTCCAACCCTCTTGAAATTCCCAATCTGCCCCTGAGCTGGTCGCCAATTTACCAATCCGCTCCTTTGCGGAAACCTCGTGAATGGAACAACTGTCTTCGTCGTCTTCGAACTCCGAGTTGACCCAGTCGAGCACGCACCGCGGCGAAGAATCCGCCGCAGCATTCGGCGCAACCGACGCCAGAAACGGGTGCCGCAGCAGCTGATCACAGCTCCACCGCTCCTTTGGGTCCCTCCTCAGACACTTATCGAGAAAATCCCGACCCGTTTCGGACAGCCGGGTCGGAAACTCCGGCAACCCGCCCGAAAACCCGATCCGTCTCATCGTCTCGAACCCCTCGTCCTCCCACGCCGGCTTCCCCGTGACCATCTCGATCACCGTGCACCCCAGCGACCACACGTCGGACTCCGGCCCCTGATACTCCCCGCTGATCACCTCCGGCGCCATCCACAGCGGGCTCCCACGTGGCAGAATCCTCCCCCTACACGCGTCCTTATTCAAATCCACGGCCGAACCGAAGTCTGATAACTTCGCCTGTCCCGGAACGGGCCCCACCAGAACATTTCTCCCTTTCACGTCGCAGTGAACAACCCCGCGGGAGTGTACGTACTCCAGAGCCGACACCACGCACCACGTCCGCGACTGCACCACACTCTCCTCCATGTCAGCAGCAGAGTCCATAACGGTGCCGCCCGGTAAATACTCCATGTGCAGGTTCCGGCACGAAGGCGCCGTGAAATCGTCGTCGAGATACTTCACGACGTAGGGTGACGACAGCGACCGGAGAATCCGGATTTCGTTCTCCAGCGCCTCCGCATGGCCGGGGAGACACGCGGCGAGGTCGACTGATTTCACGGCGAACACTTCACCGTCGCACTTGCTGACTCCGATGTTGACCGTCCCGAACGCGCCGCGGCCTACGCACTTGCCTCTGATCCAGGAAGCCGTGTGGGATTGACTGAACTGACTCGAATTCCTCTCCATTTTTTTTTCTGTTTTTGAAATCACGAAAAAAAATGAGTGAATTTTGGAGAAGAAGAAGGCGGGTATTTATACGAGTGTGAACCGTGAAGGTTCGAAGCGTTGAATCGTTTGGGGTCGTGATGACCTGGAATTCTTTTTTTGCCAAATGGATAAAAGGGGCGCGGGTGACGTCACGGTTAGAGGTTGCCTTGCCTCTTTGTGTAAGTAAAAGAAAAGAATGGAGGGAGAGTTGGGGGAGGGAAGATACTGGGTTTTATCCTTATCCTGATCAGGGAGATGGGGCCGATCGGGGCCGTTGATTTTTGGGGGGTTAATATTTTAGGGACATGTGGTTGTAAAGGTGGCGACGAGAGTTGTCTAGTGGAAGACTTGTGTGGACGAAAGAATTGAGAATGGGAAATGCCCCTACCAACACAGAGGCATATTAGGGTTTGGTGGCTAACAAGATCAATACCCTTCAATTCGTTGACCTTTCTTTTTTTAATATATATTGTTGTAGTCATGCTGGCTGTTTAGTAAGGTGGAGAGACTAGTTAATTGTTTATGTAGATGAGCTTGCTGGATCATTGATCCATGAACACCAATGGGTACGTAGACTGATTAGCATAGTGGAATTTGAAACTACCGACTTTTGTCATTAGGAAATAGGAATTCGGTTGCGCTTTTCATTTTCATGAAGAAACGTCGAACATGCCCACGATGGTGTTGCATTTTTGAGTTTTCTTTTATGCCAAAAAAATATCAGATGGTAAAGTCTATAGGACATTCGCAGTTTTCATTATCCAAATTAGAATGACACTAGCAACCTCTATTGAAACCTTACTAGTCTAAGATCGACAGTTATTACAAGAGTCACATATATTATTTTCTTTAAACTCTTTTTTTATTTTTATTATAAACTCACACACTCTACATACGTCGATAAGGTATGAACTCATGACTTCAACGTTGTTGGTTAGCCTACCTAGCCAACCAAGTCACAACTCACCGATAAAAGAAATTAAAGTGGTGATCGACGAATGTTTTTTTTTTATCAAACAAACAACTGAAAATGAAACAACAAGTGTATCATATGAGTCGAATTCACGACCTCTCATTTACAGGGCGGAGACTGATGTCACTAGACCAAATGATACTGGGCATAAATTAAAATGGTGATCGAAGAATTCTCAAATTACATATATTAGCTAAAACATAAGCTGCAAAGTTGCTTAGATTACATTTTTAAGTTATTGTCATAACGGTCAATATCGACACTCGATAACATCGTATTATAGTTTTAGTAGTATTAACAAGAAATACCATATAAACTGTCTCATGTCATATATATTTCATTCTCTTGTCTAAAACATACATCTGCGTCTTAGATTGAGTAGCTTAAACCAGTAAAAGAAACGAAAAAATCATATTGGTTTGGAAATCATTATATGTTGTAGGCTTGTAGCTGGGTCTTAATAGAATTAGAAGACGATCGATGGAAGATCTTGAGGGTAATGATTGTAACGTGAAAGGGAAGTAAAAAAGGGGAAAACTCCAAGAGAGTTGGGATCCAATTGATGAGGACGGCGCCAGTGGATAATGATAGCAAACGGTGGAAAATCGGTTGCCAGATATAATTGAAGAAGGAGCCCCGGTGACCGCAATGCATGCGTCATGGCCACAGCAGAAGGTGATTAACTGTTTTCAGAGGGTCCCACATGCATGGCGCGGAGCAAAACGGTTGGTCCACGTCGGGCGCCAAAACGAAGAAGAAGAAGAAGAAGAAGATGATGCCTTGGACGTCTGGATATGCCAACTATGCTTGTGGGTGGCCTTTTTAGTGTGTGAGAGAGAGAGAGAGAGAGGCGACGTGTCGTTACTCTTCTCCATCACATATATAACAAAACCAAGGTGAACTAAAATATGCAGAAATTGGGAACCACGAGTTTAAATTGTTGAGAAGAAGAAGAAGAAGAAGAAGAAGAAGAAATGAGATATTCGTATCTTTGAAGATTATTGGCACACACCAACATGAAACACATTCTGGATTTTGGCCACTTCACATGTCCTAACTTATTATTTACAAGTCGATCAGGATGTCCAAAACAACAGACAGAAATATTATAATATTAATTAGGCTAGCTGCATGAGAGTTGAAAATGGCTGGTTGTGATAAGGAACGTTTTAAAAATAAGCATGAAGCATCCGGTTGAAGCATGACTTAGTGTTGACATGACTTTTAAGATATTTTGAAAGATAATTGGGGTGTCGAATCAATTATATAAAATTAAAGAGATTTTACGATACCTTTATATATATGATACACTTGTTTATAAATCTAACAACAAATTTGTTGTCATTATCGTAAATATAGTTATTGTTTATGTATTTTTACTTCAGTTAGATGTAACTACATCACATATGACATTCTTACAAGTTTATGACCAAATTTTGTCATCTTATTCACAAATATTCTCTCCGAGAGATTATTGGTGCAACTAATACATGCATGAGCATAATCTTGTGGGAGATCATGGACACGCCAACATGAAACACATTCTAGATTTTGGTGATTTGGCACTTCACATGTGTCCTAATAACTTCTACTTTAGAGGTCGTGAGGTCCAAAACAACAGACTAGTATTATAATTAGGCTTCATAATCTGCTTGGACTGTAATTAACTAAAATATTCAATTAGGCTGATCACAAGTTTGGTTGAGCTTCAAACTAACCAATGGAAAACTCTACGTACGGAGTTGGGTGTCCACTTTTTTGGAGCTAGCTAGAAGATGAAATTACACTCGAAGATGCTATATATGTTCTTGGTGACTCATGAAGAAGTTTCGTGGTGATCAATATCGTTAAGCTACTTAAGCATATGTTAATCTCTTGACACTTGGACTTGGTGGGTTCTTGCCGCGTGTCCGATAGTTAGGGTTTGTTTCTGGGTTTGGTATAAGTATTGACTTATGGGTTCTTGCCGCGTGTCGAATAACTAGGGTTTTCTGGGTTGGAGGAATTTTTCACGCAAGAGAAAATAGAGAGATCGATGTGAGGTCGTAAGCAATTACATATGCATGGCCTTTGCTTAGGCAAAGAGAAAAGCTCGAAAGGCGAATAGAAAAGCTCAAAAGGCGAAGAGAAAAAGGCTCGAAAGGTTGTGGATTGGAGTGGTGCAATGGTAGAAATGAAGTTGGAATTGGATTTTGCTCTGGTATTTCACGTATTGTTGTCCCATATCTTAACGTTGAAGACATGTGTGACATTTGGATTAGTATGTATATCTTACCAAATCATATGGTTTACCCAACATTATCGGGGGAGTTAGTTATGAAGATTGAGCTGGTTCATCAACATGTCATTTGGGATTTTTCATTTCAATGTCAAATACCATATATGATAAAGTAGTATAAGGTTCATATCCAAAATCAATTTGGTAATAGATGGAGTGACCCAAACTCTTATAAATCACAAACAAAGTATAATTTTCCCAATATGGGAATCATATCACAACAATATGCATATTGCTAGTAAGATGGTTTTTCCAAGTTAGATAATTATACAAATTCAAACGTAAAACTTGTGATGACCAAATCAAACATATGGCGTGCAAATACATGATATATATATATATATATATATATATGCATATGCATGATAATCTTAACATATATACTAAAAGGGGAGTGAAATTTACAATTCATATTTTACAATCCACATTTCTACTTTTTATTTTTGGGTAAAGTTTTCACAAAAAGACAAAACACGTGTCACTAAAGATAAGATTTAAATTATTAAAAAAGAAAAATAAGAGTGTAGATTGTAAATTTGGGAGTGTAAATTTCAGTTTCTTACTAAACTTGTATCATCTACTTGCACGCCATATGCACAAGAAGTTATGCAATATCCAATTATGTACATCATATATTTACATCATGTACTTACACGCCGTATAAATAACTGTAATTAGTACTCAATTATAATAGTTTCGTAACTATGCAAAGGACGTAGGCCTTTAGTGGGGATTATGATACAAAACATGTGGCTTGATATTCCTCATATATACGAGGTTTAAATTCGTTCCGGTGGTTCGGATCAATGTCGACGTTAAACACACCATGACAAACAAATGATGAAACATCAAAACGGACGGCCGACAATCCAACGTGCATTGCGGTTAACATGCAAACCACTTCACTTGGCAACTAGTAGTTTTTGCACCTTCTTTGTTCTTTCCATTCTCTTGATTAAGGTTCACGCATATATGGATTTGCCAAAATCTGCCAGCAGCTCGATCAATACATACAATTTAGTACAATGTTGCAACCATATATGAATTATGAGTTCTGGCCGGTGTTCTTCATGCACTCTTTTGTAAATTCGTTAAGTAATTAATTTGATTTTGAAAGGGAAGCGATTAGACCATAGTGGAGCGTAATATTTTTGATATTTTTTTAAATTGTAGCCTTTAGTCTACAATTTTTTTTTTTTTTAAATTACGGAAAAAGACGGTAAAAAAAAATAGAGACTACATCTATCGACTAAACATAAAAAAACCTTTAATTTCTAAAATGATTATAACGAAGTTCTAAATCGATATGCCTAAATGTACGTTCAAAATACTCGTGAGGAAGGAATTAGATCTTGTAACATGTGTAGCCTAATCACAATGAACATCAACATTGAATATCTATTTCTAAATTTTTCTTATAATGTTTTACGTATGTCTAAATACCTCGTAATTTTATGTTCGTTTGAGAAATTTATTTTAGATAAAGCCTAGCTACAAGAAAATCCAAAGATTTGATGATTATGATCTGGCTAAATACTAGCCATGGTCGAGCAATGCATGTAATTGGGATTTCTGATGTTGGGAAAGTGATGGATGCATGTTTGGTGCATATTGGACAAAATAACATGGTATAAATTGGTACACCAAAGAGTACTGAAGCTCCAACAAAACCAACTTGAGCTTTCTAGGAAAGGCATGCCACACAGCATTTATCATCAATAACATGCAATGTGGGTAGACACTAATAGAAGACGATATATATTCGGTCGGATTCATGTGCTGTTTTTGTGGCCCATTTCTGTCTAGGAGGGTTCTTTTGGTAACGAATCATGTTGTGTTGTCTGACTTGTCTCTTTCCATTATCTCCTTTTTATTTTTGTTTGATTGATTGTTAGTTGATTAAGATGCTTAAAAGATTAGGCATGCCAAGTGCTAGAAAGTACTTCCTCTCTTGTTTAGCATTCTTCATGCATACAAGTACACACTCATTGCGAAGTGTGTGCTACTAGGGCGGCCAAACTCTTGTCTAATATGAAATTAATCAGGAGCGTCTATGGATAGGTTTGGAATGTGTCATTCTACAAAAGTCGGCATTTGGGCACAATGACACATTATGCATAGTTTCAACTTTCAATCACTTCATAGATTGATTATACGTACTATGTATGACATATATGTATGTATAATCGTTTTGTTTTTAGCCAAATGGGCAAATAGCATGACACTAATACTATTAGTTTTACAATATCATATTACACGGTTGTCATTTTTTCACAGTTCTCGTTACATGTATTTTCGATTTTTTTATAACATTTACGGCTCTTGCAATTTTAGACTATCATACTGCCGTATTCTTGCGTACCACCGTCGTAATACTAGTTGCTAGCTTAACCATTTCTGCTTATAATATGATTGTTATAACTTAGCACAATTTTCTAATGCGTGACAATTGAAAGGTTATATATATAATCATCGTCATGTTACCGAAGTTTTATCTTTCCTACACTTTCGTGTCCCATCTATTCTGGCTTTGCAATTTATTCTTACTACTATGAGTGATGTTTTTGAAGACCTTTGGCACTGACGTGCTTTACAATTTGATAGTCTAAATTTATCCAAAGCTATCCACTGACAACTATGTATATACTTATCTGGTTGCACAGTTGCATAATTCGTCGGCAGGAAGTAAGAAGCAAACACATCTTTTTTATGTTCCGATCATGAACTTCAACTCCCAACCAAACCCAATGAAAATCACCCAATTAACCTTTCAACGCAAAAAGTAGTCGAAAAGAGCAGAAAACGAAATGGGTTTATAGGTAACCTGAACCCAGAAATGAAGCATCAAATTTGCACATAAAAGCCAAGCGAAACCTGATCGAATCGAAGACGACGATAAGCTCCTCCTCGTGTGTTCGAGGCAGCAACGAACAACCTAGTCTTGACTCTTGACTCTTGAGACTGCAGTTTGGTTTTTATTTTTTAAGGTGAGCGGCCCATCCCGGCTAGGCCCACCTACCTAGGTTCCGCCTAGCCACAACTCGGCTCCGCTAGCCCGCAGAGGCCCAATTCGTTTTTATATTTTATATTTTATTTTTATTTTCAGAACATTGCTGACACCTGACATAGCACAATTACATAACCGTACATGGCCTGAACCTCCATTTCTCCGACGTCGGAACCGGTCAGAACACATCCCGGAAAACCATGCAATTAAAAGTACTGTCCGTTTCCACCTTAGTTATTCTTAGTCTGATCGAACACTTGGGTTTCTTGTTCTTACAGGTCCCAATGTGGTCGTGTTCCTGCACGGATTCCCAGAAATCTGGTACTCGTGGCGCCACCAGATGATCGCCGTCGGGTTCCGGGATCCGAACCGGAGAAGACCACCTAGCAATTCCCAAGGTAATTGAGTATTTACATTTTACAGTACCAAGTTGACTTGTTTGAGTCTTTCTGTTATTTTGTGATTAAATTGGGGTTTGGGAAATTTGTTTAGATTAGTACATGACGAAAAAGTCTACTTTTATTTGTCTTCGTGAGAACAAACCGGGTATGAAGTCATGGATTTGGTTCCTTAATTTGATGTTTTGGTTATGAACATTGAATCCCATTTAAACTACTTATTTGTATGATTGATAGTATGAATCTAAGCTATTTGCTTCCGTAAAGCTGCCGACTTTTGTGTGATAAAAGAGTAGAAATGCATACACTGTAATTTTGTTTAGAAATGCATATACTTCCTTGTGATCCTAGTTTCAGTTTTGCTAGCAATGTGTTCATATGATGTGTTCAAACACAGCGCTAATAGATTGATATGTGTTCATATGAGGGCGGTCGGCATACTTGTTTGCCCTTCTGCACCCAGAAAGGGTCTCGAGAGTTGTAACATCGGGCGTTCACAATATGATAAATCCCTCCCTGAAGGTTTTTACATCAACAGATGGCAGGTAGGGATTCACTTGGTTGCTGTTGTCATGTAAACTATAGTTCTTAATTTCAAAATGATCTTGCAAGAATTCATGTAATCTGTGGATTCAAGCGCTATGTTAATGTGTAGTGCATCTAGTAAATAACTTATGGTACTTACAACCTGTGTAGTGTCTGCAAAGATTGTCAATTCTCATCAAGTGGTTTTTATTGAATATTGTTACTAAGTGCATTGGATGTGTTGTTGTGGAGTATAGAGCAGGCCTTGAACATGCCAGATATGGAGAATCTCATTCCCTAAATATAAGAAGCTAGAGGGAAGGTTGTAATCTTTAGAGGGAAGGTTCAGAAGTTCCATTCTTCCAATCTTTCCATTAACATTGTAAGCACAACACATCTCTGTTAATTTCTTCATTGTTAATCTGGTATCACATCAGTCATAATTATGATAAGATATAGCCATCGTTAATTAGCACAAGACTTTATCCAACAGATGAAACCAAAGAGGTCAACCAGCTTTGTTTGTGACATTCTATGTATTCTCATTCAATAGGAGATAAAAAAATTATTACAAAAGAATCAAGTTAATCAACAAATAAATGAATGTAGGTCATGTATAAAGAATAAAAGAATACAATCAATTCGAGACTAATAAGCTGAATAAATCTCCCTTCTACGGGTGTTAAAAAAATAAAATGCCTCTATATTCAACGAATTAGCATTAATCTGCCTATACCAACTGTCATCATAGCAGTTTCTCGCCTACACTTCCTGTCAGCCTGTGTTAGATATCTGATTGATGCTAAAATTTCCCAGCAGATGAATGATGCTGAAAAATCATATGTAGCTCCCCAGTTGGACTACCATCACACTAACATCATCGTGGGAGCCTCGTGATACAGACAAATCTACCAACTTTTTACATGCCAATAGGGGTTGTTGGCGATCAATGCTTAAGCATGAAGGTCGAAGAATATCCACTGCTTCTTGGTTGCTAACCTGAATTCAAAGAAGAAGAAAAAAGAAGACATTTGAGCGATTTAGCACTAATTTGATCCAAAAGGTATATGAATTATATAGTACAAAAGCGATCAAATATGAAAAGGGGAGTTTTATACCTTATCCCATAATCCATCTGAAGCCAAGATTACGAACTCATGCTCTGGTTTGAGTCTAAGGACTTGACTCTCTGGCTCTGCTGTTACGTATTTTTTTAGGTGTCCATCTCCAATTCCTCTTGATACAGCTAGACATCCCTGAATTCTCCATGTACCATGACACATATCAACATAGCCACCCTACAAATAATTCACCAAAACCATCAATCTCAATTCAAATATGGCTTCACCTCAATTCCACGATCCATAATCTGTAAGAATTATAGAGGAAGGAAGCTTACTACTTACCAAGTTCTCAATTCTGGTCCTTTCATCATCTCTTGACGGTCGATGATCATATGTGAGAGCCTCCGCAGCACCTCCTCTGCTCATTACAGCGCGGCAATCGCCAGCATTGGACACAACAAGGGTTCCGTTCCTGATCAAAGCTGTCACACAGCACGATCCACCACTGGAATCCTCTTTGAGAAAATCCGAATCTGTATTCATGTAACCATGCTTGACAGATTCCTTAAAATTACCGTAGTCATCCCTCCTCACAACTTCATCTAAAATATTCTTTCCCAAGTTCTGAGCCGCAAATTCAGCAGCTTTTGCACCTCCATGCCCATCAAATACACCGAAAAACGCCTGCAAACATGATGCTAGAGCATATCAAATTCCAATTCTCCTACCACTCATTTCAGCAATTACAACAATCATTCTCCAAAAACACAAACACTCATTTATCCTATATCCTGCTAGTTTAACCTAGAATTCATTCATCAAAATTCCAATTTTGTCAAATTTGAAACTAAAGCTTTCATTTTCCCGAAATTCGACCTCAATTTTACCAGAATTTTCCAAATTTCCAAACTTCAGCTACTGGAAAACTTAATTACTGATACAAATTTATCCACAGTGGAGAGGAATTTTTACCTGTTTGGGATCACCTTGAAGATTGAGAGTGGCCGAGTACCGATCCTCCATAGCCTCTCTCCTCCCTTTCTTACAATACACAGAGTAGTATCCTTCTCTATCTTCCTCAACCAGCTCTCTCCGCGCCGCCGCACACGGCATCGCCGGAGCAGCCCCGAATCCGGTCGATACAATCGGAATGCAAAGCTTCGCCGGCCGCTTCCTCTTCAATTGCGTCACCGGAGACGACGGTCCAGCAACTGAAGCCGATAACGTACTCAGAGACTTCGGAATCTGGAGACGGAACGGCGACGGCGGAGCCGAATTCGGCGAAGACGAAGATTGCTGCGAGGGCTGTTGTTTAAGGTGCGCCAGGCTTAGGGTTTCGGGAGGTGGGGAGATCATGGAGGTCTTGTTGCAGAACCGAGACGGCGGCGGTGAAAATACCGGCGAGTTCGACACCGCGACGGAGCACGACATGTCCGTTGAGTGTTGGAATTTTGGGCTTCTTGTTCTGTGTGTTAATTTTGGATATGAAGAGAAAAGAGAGGAGAAATATTTGGTTATATAGGTGGTGTAAAGTGGGGTCACGCTTTCCCGTGTTTGTAGGGGGCCCACAAGGCTATTTTTGACGTAAATTTGACCAGTGACTTGGGCACTACTTCGATAAAGTCATATTTGCCCCTTATTAGATCTTAATAATATAAGGCTATTTTTTTCCCAAATTAAAGATCTTGGATGGATTTTTTTTTCTGGTAATCTTTTCAGGATGGTTTAGGATAATGTTTCTAGAATTTAGTTTAATCTGTTCCACTCAAAGAATAGATTTAGTCTCATTTTATGTCGTTAAATTTGTTTGAACTACGATTTTGAAGATACAATTATATATGTCGGGAATGTATGTTGGCATCGAGTATCAAACTATCTATGCTCATTGGTTGTTTTGTTTAGAACTATCTTATAAAATCAAGAAATATTCTTGTTTGAACAAGTTACAAAAATGAGTCAAGTTGGACAACTTGGCTTGGAACAAAGGCTCCCCTAAATGTTATCTTAAAACTTATTTTAGTTATTTCGGTGTGAGTTGTTTTCAAATTCAATGTACCCGATTCTTATATATACATATTATGCCATTTGGTAGAAAGAGTAATTTTTTTTTCTAGTTCTACAATGTCATGATATTTGACCTCTATGATATCTGGTATTCTAAAAATCAGTAGTCTAGTAGAAAAAATCAAGGAAATATATTATTAAAATCAATAGATTAAAGTCTTTTCTTGTTCAATTCAAAACTGCTATAAATTTCCATGGTTGTACTTAGAAATTGTCCAGATGAGTAAATGTATACCCAAAGAAACATCAAACAGTTTTATTTGAAAAAATCAAATCTTTTAGGGGGAGTGGAGAGTGCTTAGTGAGGAGGGGCAAAACGGTACAATCATGGGAGGCGGTGCTCCGTAGGAAAATCCATTCGGGGGTGACAGTTTGTGTGAAAGGGTTTAACAGCGTGATTGTGATTGGATGCTGTGGCATTAGCTGGGAGTCACACACGTTAATTAGGATTTTCAATACACACTGGTTTGACTCCTTGGTAATTAAGCTTTGCTCATCATTTTGATGCCGCCCAATCCGGTGCGGCCCGCTCTGACGAGCTTGGATTGGCTCGGCCGAAGTTCCAGGAAGTTACCGTTGGGATCAGCAGAGCACCGATATTCCATCCAACCGTGTACACGTGTCCGTCTGCCGTCGCTGTCTTTTGTAGTTTTGTTTTGGTTCAGTCGGAACTGAGGACCGTTGGGGCAACAACGTCTCACTTGTGGAATTGTCTCACTCTTGAGAATATTTGGAAAAAAATAACTTGTTTAACTGTATTGACTAGACTTGATTCGACTCTGCACATTTCTAGATCTTACTTAGAAGGAGACCTTCTATAGATAGGGATATGGTTTGTCTGTTGTAACGAACAGTACATCATGCTTTATGACTAAAGAAAACTGTGCAGCAGGGGGTGGTGGTTGGTTGGATTTTTTGTCATAAAATTTGCAAGGTACGATATAGCAGAATTTTCCCTATCGATAAACGTTTTGATGTGTAAATCTTATGAGCTTGGGTTATTGGTGTGGGTTCATATAGTTCAAGAAAGAGACGAGTCTCACTTGGTTTGAGTATTAAGGATGTACTAGATCACGATACACTAGCTCATCAGGTAGGAGCCGCTAAGGGTGGGCGTTTGACGTCGAAAATTTTGTAGGACACAGTTTCCTATCAGAAAAAGCAGTGTGGATTTGGGTTTTAAAAAAAAAAACACCAACGTGTATGAAAGTCGGTTTAATCCGAATTCGGGTACAACCATCTAATTTAAAACTAAAATGTTGTCTCAACACACTCTCACTTTCCACTTTTGGTAATTTAAGTCTTGTCTTTAGTGACATGTATTTTGTTTTTTTTGTGAAAAATTTACCTAAAAAGGAAAGGTGAGAATGTAGATTGTAAAATAGAAAATGTAAATTTCACCTCCTTATATACACGAGAAATTTTTAAATGCTACGGGAGGACCACGTGGCAGTCTGACGTGGTCCTATGTTCTAATCAAATTTAGACATGTGGATTTTTTACAACTAAAATATAAACAAATATTTTCTATTTTTTGTGAAATTACATTTATGGGTATTTAGCAAGTTCAAACTAGGGTCTAGGGTATAGGGTTTAAAGTTTAGGGTTAGAGTTTAGGGTATAGGGTTTAGGGTTTAGGGTTTGGGGTTTGGGGTTTAGGGCTTAGGGCTTAGGGTTTAGTATTAAAAAAACAACAGAAAACCTAAAATGGTCTTTGACAAAATAGCTGAAATAATTTTTCATGAAGAAAATATACATGTCTAAATTTGATTGGAAAGTAAGACCACGTCAGACTGCCACGTGGTCCTCCCGTAGCACTGAAAAATTTCTTATATACACACACAGTTTCTATCCAGGGCGAATATATACTCATCAAACTCATCCTCTCATCAAGATCAAGTGTTTAGATATACATTGAGTTATGTTTTTGGTTGAGCTAGGCCTCTAAAAACTTATATTGTTCTTCTTCTTTGATTATGACATGCAACGGTCCATTAATTAGAAGAAACATTACAATCAAAGAATCAAGTGAGCGAGTTTGAATGTTTGATAGCCCTAATACAACTGTTGAGGCCGACGCCGTTCCTCCTCTTGTGGGCTGTTTCAACAAGTCGGTAAAAGTATGCAAAACGTGAACAAACTCGGTCGCTAAACATGGATGATTGGGCCAGACGTGCAGATTGATCGTGTGTCTACCATCCAATTTGTTGTTTGGGCCATCACAAAATTTTTGCTGGGCGTCTCTGACTAACTATTGGGCTTTTCTACGTGCTCGGAGTGGTGTCAATTTTGGGCCAAATATTCAGACTCGAGTACCTTAAAAAAAAAAAAAAAAACATATATGACCAGCTCAGGTCCTTAGATGGAGTTACATTCCACTTTTTTTCTTTTTCTTGTTAGATGGTGATCTTTCAAGATTAGTCCTCGAATAAACCCTTGGATGGAATCATCCACTGCTTGTTACTTTAATTGTGTTGTTGTTATTTGTTCCTCCTTAGATTACTCTATGTTTAGGGGTTATATGCTATTCGAAAAAAAGGTTTAGGGTTTATCTGCTATTAAAAAAAAGGTTTAGGGTTTATCTGCTATTAAAAAAAATGTTTAGGGGTTATTTGTTCAGAGAAGGAATAATGTATTTGAGCCAAGTAAAGATCAAAACTCAATGTAATATTCATTTTTTCACCATCTCTTGGATGGTGTTCTTGACAGTTCAAGATGACATTATGAATTTTACGAATTCGAAACCAATAATCAGACTCCAAACTCTTCAGCAGTCGCGCACACACACACTAAAAACGTACGCAGCCAATTACAAAATGTAGACTGAAAGAAATGAAACCCAAAAACCTGTTGAATCAGATCCAAGATGGTATCAATCAAACGACAGAAAAAAAATGCTGAAATTCGATGCAATATAGTTCTCCGACGTCCAAATACCACACTTATATATGGAATTAGATAGCGAGGAGAACATCATTGTCGGCTTCACTTGAGAAAAAACACACACAAAACCGACTTGAGTGCATGTTTGAATACGAATTTGAAGCCCTTAAACCCTTAATATAACACAAAATCACAGAAAAAAAGATCTAAAATTTAGCTGCCCCACGTCTCAATCTCCCACAGTAACAATTTGGGGGAGAATATACAAGGACACATAGCAGCACGATCAATTTTGCTTCAAGGGAACGAGTCATTTGGGAATTGAACGATCCACAATGACCAGATAGAGAAGCCTGATACTAACAAAATCAATCATACAGAGATTTCAAGAACAAAAGCAATACAGGAAATAGGAGAAGCGGCGGCTGAGGAAGGAAGAGAACTGGGAATGGGAGAAAGGGTTGGTCTGGAGGTCTTTATATATAGTGGACGAGGAGAGTGGAGGCGAGATCCAACGGTTCTTAAAAGGCCCTTGCATTGTGGATTAACGGTTGAGACTTATTCGATCCAAGACTACCCTACCTTCCTTCTCAATCTTGTTGGAAGTTACAGTACTGTCCTCCTGTTGTACTGAGTCTTTTTTATTTTTATTTTTAATTTTTTAAATACTGTTATAAACATAAATCTTATGAAGGAATTTAATTTGTGTGTGCGCAGTGTAATGTGATATATATATATATATATATATATATATTATTTTAAATTTTACAACGGGTTATCAACATATCAGCGTGAGAACTATTCATATATTTGAGATATTGACGTGTCGTAAAATCACGAAAACCTGAGAATTCTCTCCTAGAGAATAATATGTGATGTGTTTATTCATGTATTTGAGAACTATTTAGCTATGTGAGATGGGGTTGGATGGTCAAATTCATTTATGATGCAACATGGAGAGAACAATAAGGAGAGGATCCGGATCTCTGTACGTAACCTTAGTGGAGGGATTTTGGTAAATGAAGAAAGATTGCAAAAATCTCTATATAGTAATAGAGAGGGAGAGCAACAAAAGCTGAAAGGAAAGACAAAACAAGCCATAGTGCAGTGTTCATAACCAAGTACCATAATGTTTGTTCAGATAATGGAGTATACAGCAGGGAGCATGGGAGCAACACAATCTGGTAAAACAAGTAATTATAAGCCAAAAAACATGAGCAAATGGTGTAGAAATGGGCAGTACAACACTACAACCACAGTTGCTCTTAGACATTTCAACAGTTTCACAAGTCGAAGGAAACACTAATAGTAGTACAAGCTGTGGCTACATCAAATCATCGATCACTTTGCAAATTTGAACCTTCCAGGTCAATGCTTTTCTCTAGGTCTCACCATAGATGCCTGAAATTAAAATGGAAGAAAATGTGAAGCTACAGTTTTAGCTCAACCATCAAGGTCCATAACCACTTGACAGACCAACCTAAAGGTCTTAAAATGCATAATTACATGTTAGTGCGGTTCTTAGAGTGATTAATTGAACTGAAAACTGGAAAAGAACACGGTAAGAAAAAGTATCCAAGTCCAAAAGCATCTCTTTAATCCAGCTCCTCAATGTAGCATACAAGCAATAATTAATGCTGTCGACAAATGCTTTGGGTGCTCTTCTGACTCAGAGGCACCTCAGAAATACAGGCTAGTCCTTTTGGGTCAATGGATCTCACCTCTTGTGGCAGTCCAACCTCTGTAAATTCTAGATTTTAGCTGACTCAAAATTCCAGCACACGAAGCGGAAGGCTAGAAACACAGAAAAAAGCAAATTGTGTGATGGGAGGTGGAGGTGGGAGGTGGGAGGTGAGTATAACCTCTTCAGTTTGTTCAGCTGTTGAGAACCTTATATAGGAGGACCAAGTGGCTAAAAGGAACTTCAATTTTGGAAATATAGATAGGTGAGGTGAAAATCAACATGATTCCTTACTAGTTGAAATCTCAATGCCGCAACCCACAACCAGAAACAAAAATTTTAAGGGAAGAAGACCGGCCACAATACTTGTAACATGCTTCCTTTTAAATGCCAGTGAACCTACATATTCTGATATATCTTCAATTGTACCATCAAATCCAAGTATACATTCCTAAGTACTGTGTAAAATAAGGATCATGCTACCACCTTGCAATATTAAAAAACTATAAAGGGTTCAATGCTACCTCTTGCAAAACTCTGTCAGATACCGGGAGCTATTGTAAAAGATGAACCACATCAACACCAGGACCAATGTATCTGCCACGATTAAGGAATTCACAAGGGCAATACTATAACGGCTCAGAAGAAATGAGAGGAGACAAAGAAATAAAGTTCCAACCTAAAACTTGCAGATCTATCTGCTTTCACAACTAAAACAGACATACGTAAAAGAAAACTGGATGAAAAAGAAATGTGTAAATAGGATACTGAAAAGATAACGCTCCCACCAATCCAGCATATAGAGCCCAAAAGTGACATTGTAAAGATAGATCTTACGTTGAACCCAATTCATGGTTCCAGGACCTACAAAACAAAAATCACAAACATTGGCACAACTTATCAGTTGCCAGAACAATCAGCCTATCAATAAAACATACACCATGAACAAGTAACAAATTATAAATTTCCAACGGATTCCTAACTTACGCAATTTTACAATCGATTCCTAAGGATAAGCTGGTGCACCAGGATTTGTTCTAGGCTCAATAGAGAAAATAAAACTTTTGTGTGATTGCAGTAATGATCTGGAAAGTGGCCTCTGCTTAGTTTAAATTAGAAAAGTATGCATTGCTAGGAATAATGAAAAATCAAAGCACAACCCAATTTCATATTTCCATCTCAAACCACCATAACAGCTAGCTGGTTGCAATTGTAATCACATATCGTCACAAATTAATAAGAAGATCTGTTCATTATGGTTAGTTCTTTACATATATTCAAAGGTTCATGCTTTAGTTTTTTTTCTGCAAATAATGTGTCAAAAGGTTCATAATTAATACAATAGTAGTGAAAAAGACTACAATTTGATTCAACAGATCTAAAAATCAAAGTCAACAACAGTGCAAAACGAATCCAATTCAATCAAAAGAAAAGCAGTAACTTACTCATGGAGGAGTGCTTGATTTCCTTAATAGCTGATTCAGTGCATAAACCAATCACAGTTTAGAGAAAGAAAGAAACAGAGGGCGAGAAAGAGAGAGAGAGAAGAGCGCCCTGCTCACTGCGTACAAAGTGAAGACAAATATGGAGGGAGGGATCTCGAAGAAGAAGAAGAAGAAGGCCACGTGGAGGCGGGTAATGGACAGGCAAAGCCCAAGCATCCTTAATGGGGTTGTTGAGAAATAAGGATGGCCCATTACAGAATCATATTTAGTTTTTGACAAGATGCTTTTGGAGTTTTGGGCCTAGATACATGATAGGTTAACATAAGCTCATCTAAATGTGCTTTGGAGGTATGATGACTGTGATCTTCATGAGATGGGGTCTTGCCACCATCGTTCGTTACTTAGCAGTTAACAGTTAGCAGTTTTGTAATGTTTCTTAACTTGTCGGTAAGTCGTGAAATAGTTGGTTAAAGAGATTATCTGACAATTTTAAGGTCATAAGTTTCTGACTTTCAACTCATTTTCGGTTTTATAGGTCGATGGATTAGTAAAAATCTCTTAAATCCCGACTTTGCAAGAAAATTACAAAAAGGATTAACCAACAAGATACCGTATCATCATAATCATCATTGTGTACGTTCCCTTTTATCGCATCAGATAAAGATGTTACAATTGTTAATTAGCTTTGTTCCAAAGTGCTTATCTCATCATCTTAACCTTCGGCTATGATTTTCCTTTGAAAGTTTGAAATATGCCATCGATCCAAGCTAAACGATAAACTCAATCGTGTTCCACGCTAGCCTAATTACCCAAAGGACTAACCAAATCTTCTTAATTAGTTTATTAATCAAATTGTTGCTTGCATGAAGCAGTGAAAGCTTAATCACCTAGCATCGTCAATAATTTAAATCAATTAAGGTACATACGGATAAGATTGTTTTTGGTTTCACATTGAATCTGCAAATTGGCCTTATTATCTCTTAGGATTCCATTCGATCTTGAGAATTATTAGACCAAAGAGCTAGCTCCGGGACCGTTGATGATTTGTTGATTAATAAATTATGTGACGTTCGAGTCGGAACTTGTGAATTTTAGAATTTGACGGACAACGGTTTCATGTGAAGAAATTAACTAGTGATTTAGACTATGATACGATATATAACGATAATTTGTTATATTGTTTACTCTTAATCTCGTATTGTTTTTCAAGTTTGTGGATGTGTTAGAACTTAGAAGCACCAAACCTTCAATCTATCATTCATTCCAGGAAAACAACTTCCCTCTTGCTAATACTAAGTTATACCATGCATGCTAATTACGTCCGCTTGACTCGACTCGATCAATATAAACATTTTCGTTGAAACATGCTATGTCACTACTCGATCATCAATCCCATCCCTTCACATACGAAAACAGCCTTGAGAGGAAAACAATGGTTTGGATATTCAAATTCCAAATGCCCTGTCACTGTTGGAACAAACATACAGTGATGAAGATGCACGCAACTCGATCGATATCAGTTATCAAATCGTGTTGCCGCACGCCATGGAAATTGAACTCAGATCGAGACTCATCAAGGTTAATTTTAGTCGTTCTAAAACTTCCTCCATCTCCAAACAAACTGTAATCACCAATTCATACAAATACAGTCGTTTTCGTATTGTAGTGACTTCATCGGTGGATACCTGCCAAACAAAACCAATTAAATTCGGTGGTTACATATATTACATCAATCATTTTCATACAAAAGCCTTACTGTCTCGTATTTTTCTTTTCTATGATCCCCACCACTTTGTGATAATTATTTGTGATCAATTGTCAACTACAGTAGCGGATTCCTTACGCCACATATTCATCTTCTATACGAATCTCTCATATAGAAACATTATTGAGTAAATTAAACGATGCACATATATATGTGACAAAAATGATGATAAGGATAGTTTTTAGAAGGCTCATATATATAAGTGGTAGAAATTATAGCTACAGACAATCCCTAATGTCCATTTAGAAAACTAATCGCAGTTTAAAATGATAAGCAGTTGATGATTTTCGTTTTATGATGACGTTAATCATCGTTAGTCAAACTAAATAGCACACTTAACTTCAAGTTGGCATGGTTGGCGTGGTCGAGTATGGCTGCCGCCGAGCGATTCGATTGTGAGTTGATGTTTCTGTCTAAATATATAGTAATAGTATCATTAGTATGAAACCTAAACTACATAATAATAATTAAGATAGTTGATACTTACATATGTCTGTATTATCAAACAAAACTAAGCGTTGGATTCTAATTTTTACATTATCTTTTCTATATATAGGAGGAGTGTGATTTGAAATATCTTTCTCATCTACCATAACAACGTACTTCAATTATTTATATGCAGTCAGCACTCTTGTTAATTAATTTGTTATGTAAAGATCAGAATCGAGTACGTTCAAAGATGATTATATATAAAACAGAATGGAATCTTTATCCGAGAGAAAAAAATAAAGTGGTAGGATCATTAGGTCAGAGAGAAGTACTCGTTGATAATTGTACATAGATCCGATTCTAGAACTCATTGATAATAACTTTTTTATTATATATGTGTGTATATACATCAAGCCGTGAGCCGTTCGATCGTCTTGAATTTTAAATTACTAAACGATCGGACGGCTCATGATTTGATGTATGTCATACAAATGTATATAGCAACCGAACCTGATTGATAATTGTACATAGATATGGTTTCTCTAAAGTGAGAAAGGTACGTTGATATACATGATAATTGCCCTAAATGCACAAAAAGCCTACGATAAAGACTACCAAGCACTCCAGTCCTGCCATTAACCAAAGGTTTGGAAATTTACGTTGAACTGATTGAGATCGATAAAGAACCCTCAACCCTCAAATAATATATTCTTGCAAACATTTAGATCCAGTAGTCGTGAACTACATAACAATCTGTCATTGTTGAACTTCCAATTGCATGTAACTTATTCTACCTTCCTGAGTGTACCTCCAATAATTGTACGTGTGCACAATGATCTTCTTCTTCACGAAAACCAGCTAGGTTTGACTGCATACCGTCGCTGTGGATATACACTATCCTTATACCATCAATAATTTATCACCTGGCAATCTTGGCATGGATGCAGTTCTCAGCAGAGAGATAAGTATGAACAATATATGGGACACTATCCTGATCGATTCACATGCCCAAGTTTTCATTCTTCTACTTCCATTTATGCAAAGCCCCCAACACAAGAAAACAATAAGGAAAAATATCCAGACTCGATCCAGACATCAGGACCATTATTTGGTCCTCTGATCTCATGAACTTGAATTAACAAATGCATGCCTGGCCTGCTGCTATATGTCAGTTTGCTTTTCTTGGCACCAACTCAACAAGATAAGGCCTATACCGTATCTGTAGATGATGCTCATCTTCTCTCTCGCATGCATTTATTTGATTCTTTCGTGTGTTCCTCATGTTCTTGGTTCTCTGGTTATTTTAGTGTTTGATGATCATCGTAATATATGAATGACCTGTGTGTATCTAAGCCTTTATATATGGAATACACGTGAACGATAAGTTGATTAAACCCTACATGTTGTGCATGCTGTAATTTGTTCTTGGCGCATGCATCATCATCAGGCTTACCATATATTTATGGGAAAATGAATTTTGCCACATATTGTGGTATTGTTCAAGTACGTCAAGACAAGCACAGATAATCAGAAATCATTTGATTACAAGTTTAGATTAGGTGGCCTGAAGAGGTATCCGGTGGGATGAACAAGTCTCTGTGACGTAGCACGTCTGACTCACTAAAAGCTAATATGCATATAATTACAACAACCGGAGGATATAAATACACCAAACACATCAGAAGACTAAAAACAAAATAGAACCAAACGATTATGCGTATTCTAAATAACCGCTATGACTTGGCATATATGATGGACATGTATGTGACGTTGTATATCATGTCTAATTCACCAATTACATAATCCGACCGATAGAACGTGCTTAATCACACTAAAACAACCGTAAAATCAGTGCTCAACCTAACACTAGCAGAGGGATATGATTAAACCAAAACCACCAAAAAAACTAAAAACATAACACAACGCATAAATTAATAAAAAAAAAGCTAACATTATTAAAGATGCTCTAAACAACCTAAATTTGGTTTCTCGACATCGTGATTGTCATGTGGTAATCGTTAATCTATATACAATCCAACCAAATTAAGATATCTTAATTAAGTTTCAACAAGTTAACAACGATAGACGATCATGATGTTAACTATATATATTAGCACCAATAATATAATGACAGCATCGATCACCACCAATACGATACCATCAAAGTTTCATGCTAACTCTATTATAATGTCTTGGCATATAGCACAAAACAAACAATATGACTCACCAAAAATAGAACGATTATCGCATGCATGTGCAACCACCACATTTTATAAATCTTATCTCAAAACTATGTGAATTATTGGTCGATCTAAGAATGGGGGTTGGGGGTCGATTTCGATCCCATACGGATTGTAGTGACATAAGCTAAGCTAGCTTGGAAAATATGAGGAAAAATGATGCCGTTTTTAACCCAAAAACGACAGCCGTGTGTGTTTCATATATGCAACTAGCTTTTCTGATGCAAGTAGTTTGATGGAGATTAGTGATATAATGTTTTCTAATTAATTGAGCTGATCGAGTTTACCAAAAGGCAGCTATAGGGAGGTTTTTCTGGGCAGAATCGAAGCTGTTTCGTATATATGGAGATTAAGATATGAAGCTCTTTAGAACACTCTAAAGGCCAGCATTACATGTAGGGAGATAAAGAGGGCACACTGATAATCTCTGTCTGGTTCAAAATGATCTAATTGAACATGGAAAAGTATGACTTGCCCTATTTTCCAAAAGCCAAAAAAAATGTAAGCCTCTAATTGCCCTTTAGCTAGCTGCTTTCTCTCATATTATAACCAAGTATGACTTGCCCTTTTTGTTATTGATAGTGTTGCTTGCAAAGAATGTATGAAACCGTATATGCGGATCGATCAATTGGAACAAATTAAGAACTTATTTATTTAGTTTTTCATATAATAAATTCGAAGAAAGTGACTTAAATTAGATAGGTTGTCCTCTTATGCATGCATGCAGACATATCGGATGTCAAATATATTGTTCCTACTTTTCTATTTTGTTTGAAAAGAAAAAGTGAAAAGCTAAAAATAGGAAAGAATTAATCATCATTATAAGAAAATGAGTAATCTCTGTCCACCAACAAAACAAATCAAAGTCCCACTAAACAAAAAAAACAAATAAAAGAACTAGAAGTATTCGGTAATTACAACTATGCATGCTCTATTAGTCGGGTTCTTACAGACCATAGTCGATTCATAATATTTCTAGGTTAGTAGGCTGCCTCCTCTTAATCTAAATACCGACCGAATCAGCTATGCAATTGCGTATATGTTTCTATGAATTTGCTCTTGTTATATGTTTCCACGGACAAATTAAAAATATTCTTTTTACTATCATTGTTATACATTGCAAAAGTCATATTCATCGTGTCCTGTTGCATCATGTTGGTGGCTTAATCAAATAATAATCCATCAAAAACGAAAATCATACGAAAATCATATGCAATCTAGCTACGTACGTTTTTCTTAATTAATTAGGAATTATCGAGACAAATGTTTGTTGCGTTTTAGGGAAGGTCCCCAACATATTGGTGGAGTATTAGGCTAATGTATCTGGTCATTTTACAAAGCTGTGCGTATGGGGAGCTAACTTGGTTCCTTACCACTGACAAATTCGAAAAACAGGGTGTCATGGAGGTTTTATAATATTGTTATAAGATTTAAGTGTTTTCTAATTGATATTAGTACCAAAATTGCAGGTTTAAGTTATGTCAAATCACGTAATGGTCCCAAACATTACCAGCAATCATTCACCTAAATCATGCATTTAAGCCCCACATGATCGATAAATAATTAGCAGCATTAACTTATAGCTAATTTTGTTGGCCCCAAAAAGGTGGTTTAGATCAGATATTTTTATAAAAAAAATACAAGTTTTCGTAGACTCACACAATTTAAAGAAGTTTGGGATCAGTTCATAAAAATGCAAAACTCTAAATATCGGCCTATTATCATTTGGTCTAGTGGTATCAGTCTTCTTTTTATAAGTAAGAGGTCGTGAGTTCGACTCACAATAGATTCATTATAGCATTTCAGTTATTTGTTTGATAAAAAAAAACTCTAAATACCGTTAGATTGTACTAGATTTATATAGACCGTTAGATTGTTAGGGTAAGTTAAAACTCAATACTTAAAAGATTTGGGTTTGTAAAGCTACATGCAGCTTGACGATTTCTTTCTCCTTCGACCCTTCCTTGCCTCTCTTCTTCAGTAGTTCGGTTGCGGAAGCAAAACAGCTCACTTCATAATTCGTCTGCAATTGATGTTCGTCTGCAAAACAGTTCCTTTTGGTTCACTTCATTGTTATTGCATACTTGTTGTTTGCTTGATTTTTATTGCTTATTGTTATTTTGTGTTAGTTTTTCAGGAACCAAACAGAACCCAAAACTGGTTTCTTTCAGGCCTGGTTCCATTCAAGTGATGTCTTAAAAAATTGACTCGAACCATTCGAATCTCGGATCCTATTATAGAAAAATATTTTGGAGCCGAACACATCCCCATGTATTATTTCAGGTAGGTCTCTTAATGTGCTTTGTAATCTGGGGTATAGGTTCTATGTCCCCCCCATGTATTTAACAGTTTCATCAATCAAGGCTTGAGAGCAGCCGCACCTGTCCTTATTTACAAAAAAAAAAAAAAAAAAATTTTGGAGCCGAACACATCCCTAAATTTCACTCTTCTACAAATATTGCAATTTTGTCAAACCATACTATTAGTACTCGAGATGTAGGTATAATGTCCCTCTCGATGTACAATTATCTTTAGTTTAATATTATTATTATTATTATTATTATTATTATTGTCGAGTGTGAGACTGAACGTCCGGGCTTGATTCGAACCCTCGTTTCAAATCGAAAGAATTGCAATAGTGTCTAACCGTACTATACTACGACTTTAATTTGCTCTTACCCGATCTTCATATCTCTTCATGAATTGTAACTAGCATATAGTTGAATCATATGATCATCTTTTATCCAAAAAAGAAAAGAAATCATCTGATCATCTGTCTCTCTTTGGCCATGACTCATGACCACCGTACATGACGGTAGGCATGGACCAGAAGGATAAGGTCTATTGGATATTGTTGCACTCGATTTCCTCTCTCCATCAATGCCACGTCAAGCATCCTAGTAACATGTACGTGGATGGTTGAAAAAATAATACACCACATTGACCATAAGACATTTTACTTTTTTTTTTATAACTTTTTTTAATATTTTTTTTTTCAGATTCTGCTTGTGTTCTAGTTGAGTGGTTATTAAGGTATCTTCAGGTCTTCAGTACACAATAGACAAACTATGTGGACGATTAAGATCATATGAAATCAAAATATATATATATACATACACAGGGCTTCTCTGTTATGGACGTCCGCACCGTTTTACGGTGCGAGCGTCCGCACCTGAGAATGCCTTTATATATATATATATATAGAGGCATTAATACTTCATATGTAGACGAAAGGTCTGCAAATACTTCATATATATATGAATGGCTAATAATACATAAAAAATATTGTTAACTAATTATATATCAACAAACCAAATGGTTATTAATTTAATAGAATCAACTAAAAACTTTGAGGATATCTTAGTTTTTACCCCACCAACATATGTACCCATATTGTTTCAAGAAAGACTGGGCATATATGTTGGGGTTAAACAATGTGATACATGATGATCAGAATTTACCTATCTCCCCTTATGGAACTATATAATAATCTTTTTGATCATGTTACAATTTATTTTTTTAAAATCAAATTCATAACATCACATTTACGAATTAGTTAAAAAGTTATTGTATACGTGACAATGCAAACACATAATATGTATTGTCTTGATGCATTGGGACACCAATAATGTCTTCCTTCACTCATTACAGTCTCTAAAGTAAAACCAAACAATCCACATAGATGATGACTTTCCAAAGAAGAGGATAAACCTCACCATGAATTTAGCAGATTTTCAAGAATATGCAAACACCAAAAATAGTAACAAACCACCTGCCAACACGTGTCATTGACGGAGACGACAGCTCCGTCGAGGACGATAAACACGACGAAGATAAATAAACGTGGAACGCAAACAGAAAAAACGTCGCCGCTTGGTTCTGTAGCGAGGGGCCCCACATTCTCCGGTGAAGAGAGTCCCCTCTTTTCCTATAAATACGTGGCCAGAGTCTGGGAGTCACTTACTCCTTCAAACTTCAGAAACCCAAATCATACACTTCAACGTGTTCGGTGTCCAAAGTTTTCAGGGCCTTACGTGTAGTTGCCTCCTACTTCCTCTGCTGCTCCCCTTATCTTCCATTCTTCTTGGGCTAGTTTGTTCTCCCTTCTTCCCTGTTTCGGTGTTTTTTTGTCGAGTTTCTAAGTTTGTTATACTTCTGAACAATGTGTGGAATACTTGCCGTTCTGGGTTGCTCCGATGACTCTCAGGCCAAGAGAGTCAGGGTTCTCGAGCTTTCTCGCAGGTACTTATGGCTCTCTTTTCTTTCATTTCTTGTGCTTGAAGTAAAGTAACACATGCATGTAGATAGATAAAGATGATTTTGTTGTTGTTGACGATGATCTGGTTTTTCAACGAAGGCCATGCTCATAGTTTTCTGTTAGTTAAAATTGACATGATTGTCATGTTTGCATAGTACAAATGTTACTGTTGGTTCTTGGTAACAACTGGTGCTTTTTCAGATCAAACCGTCTGATATGATGTTAACCAGGGACCCGCAGTTTGTGATAAAATAGTTTTTTTGGGTACAATGATTAGGAGGAGAAAAAAGTACCCAGAAAGTTGTGGAATGACTGAAATGACCTTGGTTTTACTGTGCTAGGTTGAAGCACCGTGGCCCAGATTGGAGTGGTCTGTACCAGCATGGTGACTGTTTCTTGTCCCATCAGAGGCTGGCTATTATTGATCCTGCTTCTGGAGATCAACCTCTGTTTAATGAAGACAAGTCCATTGTTGTCACGGTACGACCTGTTCTTGTTAATTTGTGTATATTCTAGCTTAATTAGTTTGTTTTAAGAAACTCAATTATTGATCAAGGGTTTGTGCTCATAATCTTCAGGTCAATGGAGAGATTTACAACCATGAAGAACTCAGGAAGCGTCTGCCGAATCACAAGTTCCGAACCGAAAGTGATTGTGATGTCATTGCTCATCTGGTGAGGCACCTAAACGGTTTTTCAACACTGATTTGTACCAACTTGTTTGGTAGAACCAAACCATGATAGAGTCTTGATTTTATTTGCATGTAACTATCAGTTTGATCAAGTAATAGGATGATGAGTTTTTGCTTTGATGAACATGTACATCTGTATTTATTGTGTTTCATGATATGTGTATAATTCTGTATTCTCATTATTTCTGTGAGTTTGATGATGATCCAATTTTGGGATGTTGAATTTGTGTGTCATGTACATCATGTTGGTTGCAGTAGCAAAATATTGTATTAACTGTTTCTGTTATCTGTTTTAGTACGAAGAGTTTGGAGAGAACTTTGTGGACATGCTTGATGGCATGTTCTCTTTCGTGCTGCTGGATACCCGGGACAACAGCTTTATTGTTGCTCGTGATGCTATTGGAATCACTTCCCTCTACATGGGCTGGAGTCTTGATGGTAATATTTCTTTACAATAAGCCTTGTTTTTTTGTGATTTTTGTCGTGAATATGTATGTGACATCAAATCATTTCTGTTTATCAAAATCCAGGCTCAATTTGGATTTCATCAGAACTGAAAGGATTGAATGATGATTGTGAACACTTCAAGTCCTTTCCACCTGGTCACCTCTACTCTAGCAAAACAGGTGAACTAAAGAGGTGGTACAACCCCCCATGGTTCACAGAGTCCATTCCATCTATGCCATATGATCCTCTTGTTCTGAGGCGTGCCTTTGAAAACGTAAATTTCATCACTTGAAACTCATACAATACTGTGTTACTTGTACATCTCAAAGAGAAAAATTGTGATTATAGCTTACATGTTGAGTGTAATACATGCAGGCTGTGATCAAAAGGCTGATGACTGATGTGCCTTTTGGAGTTCTTCTATCTGGAGGCTTAGATTCATCTTTGGTTGCCTCTATCACTGCTCGTCACCTGGCAGGCACAAAGGCCGCCAAGCAATGGGGAGCACAACTCCATTCTTTCTGTGTTGGATTGGAGGTGAGATCTATAGTATAAAGGGTGAAGATTTATATTATGGTTTGTTGGCGCTTCTCAGTTCCTAAAGTAGTCTCTTTATATGATTTACAGGGTTCGCCAGATTTGAAGGCTGGAAAAGAAGTTGCAGACTATTTGGGAACAGTTCACCATGAATTCCATTTTACTGTTCAGGTATCTATACAGAACCTGAGTTAGACTTTTAGCCAAAGAGTTTCATTTTGCTTCTATGAAAATCAGTAGCCAAACTGCTAATCATTTGCATTGGTATGTGATAGGATGGAATTGATGCCATAGAGGATGTTATATACCATGTTGAAACATATGATGTTACCACTATTCGAGCCAGCACCCCTATGTTTCTCATGTCACGTAAGATCAAGTCTTTGGGAGTCAAGATGGTGATTTCTGGTGAGGGTTCTGATGAGATTTTTGGTGGATATCTGTACTTCCACAAAGCACCCAACAAGGAAGAGTTTCACCGTGAAACTTGCAGAAAGGTATTGTAAATTTTTATTTATTTATTTCGAACATTTACATGTGTTTGGAATGGAGAGAGATAACAAGGACTTGTTCTTTTCTGGAATGCAGATCAAAGCACTGCACATGTACGATTGCCTGAGGGCAAACAAATCAACATCTGCCTGGGGCTTAGAAGCTCGAGTCCCTTTCCTGGACAAAGACTTTATCAATGTTGCAATGAGCATTGATCCAGAGTTCAAGATGGTAAGAATTAAGGGTAAAAAATAGTTGGGAAATTTTCACACCATAATTGAAATTCTAAAGCAGATACTAATCACTTGGCTTTTAATTTCAGATAAAAAAGGACGAAGGCAGAATTGAGAAATGGGTCCTCAGGAAGGCCTTTGATGATGAGGAGAAGCCTTATCTGCCAAAGGTATACCTTCTTTCTATTTCGACTATTGCGAATAACTTCCAACTTCCCTAGCATGTTGTCTCTTGAAACTAACATATTTTTAATATCTGCAGCACATCCTGTATAGACAGAAAGAACAATTCAGTGATGGTGTTGGGTACAGTTGGATTGATGGCCTGAAAGCTCATGCTGCTCTACATGTAAAGATCTTTCTTAACCCTTTGTTGGAAGTCTTTATTTTTGTTAGGAAGGTCTTGGATCCACCTGGCCACTTATTAACCTGAAACCTATACTTTCAGGTCAATGACAAGATGATGCAAAATGCTGCACATATCTTCCCACACAACACTCCCACTACAAAGGAAGGCTACTACTATAGAATGATTTTCGAGAGGTTCTTCCCACAGGTAATTGGTTGCTAGTTTTCATGATTCATCATTCTACGTTTATGACAGACATACGAGTTAGGGAGCTAACTTGTTATGCTTATTATCCGATTTTGGCAGAACTCGGCTAGGCAAACTGTACCAGGAGGACCAAGTGTGGCCTGCAGTACAGCCACTGCTATTGAGTGGGATGCTGAGTGGTCTAAGAATCTTGACCCATCTGGCAGGGCTGCCCTAGGAGTCCACAACTCGGCTTATGAGAATCAGGCCGCTGTTCCGAGTGGACTAGGGCCTGAAATCATTGAAAATGTTCCCCACATGAAAGTTGGTACCCAAGGAGTTGCAATTGCAAGCTAGTATTCCCTGCTGGAGGACCCAAACATCTGCAAATTTGAGGGTATGCCCTGCAGATTCAAGGGTCATGGTTCTCAGAATTACAAGACTTTAAGAAGATAATGATGCCTAATGTATTATAGTTATAGTCATCATGTAAAAGTTGTTGAAACTGTATCATCCCCTCTATGGTGGATTAAGCTGTTAAGTTTTATAATCTTGTTGTTTTTACGTTTTATAATCATGTTGTAATTTTTGAAAGGATCATGTTGTATTTTATCAGAACCGAGTTTTCGGAGTGTGTTTATCTAATGTTTGAAGATTTAACAGTGTGGATATCCTTGTGCACTTTAGTTTGGAGATGTTTTCTTCAGTACTAGTTTATAGTTCTTAACCACAAATTAAACAAGGGTGAATGAGCAAGAAGGATGCATCTCTTCGCTTTAATGTTACTATCAAGTCTTCCATCAACTCATGAACATGTTATTAACCAGAGCACTTCTCAAGGCATGTTACTAAGATTAACAGGCCCTGTTACTCTGGTATTGAACTATGCCCAGGGAATCAGTAAAAAAAGGGAAAAAAACGTAAAGATGTGGCTGCTGGGATTCGAGCCCAGGTCTCCACGGCCACAACGTGGAATTCTCACCACTAAACTACAGCCACTTTGTTGTGGACTACTGTCTTCTATGATTTATTAATAATAATAGTATACCAAAGAGAATGAACTCATTCGCTTGTTCCAAATACTAAGAGAAGAACGAGAGGTAGAATTAGTGACCTGAAGCCATACATATATATTTTCCCAAAGGTTAAAAGGAGCGACAATTGGAACAATACAGAGGGAAGTCTCAAATGAAAGTATGAATCAATATGATGCACACTGTACAATTGAACAACAAGGTGGCTGTAGTTTAGTGGTGAGAATTCCACGTTGTGGCCGTGGAGACCTGGGCTCGAATCCCAGCAGCCACACCTTATTTTTTGTTTTACCTATTTAACATTCTTGATTAGTAGAGGACTTCTCTAGCAATATATTAAGCATCACAAGATTCTTGATTAGTAAAAGTTCCATGATTGGAAAAATAATGAGGAAAACAAAACCTTATTGCTCCTCACTACTCTAGCAATATATTAAGCATCACTTTACAGATTACAAGATAGAAATTAAGATGCAATTTAGCACCCCCCCTAATTCATGTATCATAAGCTAAATCCTATAGCACTTGTTAGAGAGGACCATCCATTTAGAAGAGCAAAGTAGTGTAAAACAGTTGGTTCCAAGTGTCTGGCAAACCAGGAAGGCACCAATGGCTACAATCAGCTGAACGTGCAGGATTTGCTCTCTGCCCAGGACTCAAATCCCCGCTGTAGATTGAAGGGTGCCCATCTTTTCTGAGCTCCGAAAGCATTGTGATGTCTAGCAGAAATGGAGGGTTGCGCATTTCTCGGATCACACTGTCCATCACTCTCATCTGGTCTGGATATGTCGTCCCCGGATAAACTACCCCACTCACTGTCATCGGTGATGTTTCTCCATAGCAGTTCTTGGTGGTTGTTGGTGTTGCTCCCCCATTCCATTCATTTGGGCTGTCAATTTATCATGTCATTGAAGTAATTGGATACTAAAGTTCATGATAAATACATGGTCGAAACTGATAGTTTGACAACATACCAAGCCAAATCGCATGTAAAGAAAGAAACATTTTCGCTATAAGGCTAAAAAGCTAACACTGCATTTCAATATCTATTCCTGAACTTACTAACCATTTTTACATGTTTTGCTCTTTTGTTTGAAAATGTGTTCGATGATATGTCCAAAATAGAGCGAAGACATCTAGACATAAAAATCAAGCTAACATGTGATATTCTACAAACTAGTAGTTTTGTTTTTTGGAATGAGAAATAGCTAGCTTTGTTATGTCAACATAATGGAGGCCTTGATTGGAGAGATGTGGTCCTCTTTCTCTGTTTAGGAGCACATATAACCAGTTTTGTCATCTTTGAAGATTGCCACCGACAAAACCAATGCTCTTTCTTCCTAATTCTCAGAGCATGGGGCATGTGTTTGCCGCACTACAATTCTTCCCTAAACAAAGGTGTATGTGATTCTAATTCTAACTCAGGACGTAGTTGAGATTTTACATCAGTAACATTTACTCTAATGTCTAAAATTTAAAACAGATATTTGGTGAACCTTATCAACTCTCAGATCAAAATGGACATACAGAAATGGAGTGAATATTTGGTGCTTGGAGCTGGCTGAACCCCCAATACATGTAATGAATGAAGCCTGGAATTTGAACCTAGACAATAATTTGAGGGAGAAGGAGTGAAACTCACTCGTAATGTGTGGGAGATATGGAGAGAAAGAAAACTCGGGTCCTTGTGGTATCGATGTATTTGTCGACCCAATTTGCCCATGTTCTCATTCCTTTCTCCAATGCAGCCAGACGATCCATATCCTTGTAATATTTTCCACCTGATTCCATGTAATCCCACCTACATGTTACCCAAGTCACAAAAACATGGTCAATGGTGAAACACTACTATAGTCACAAATATTATACATGCATTATCACATCTAAAACAATTACTTGCGTGTTTTGCATGATATGTTATATATTTATTTATGTTACATGTTATGTTATCAAACATCGATTTTTGATGATACTAAGATATCAAAATGTGTTATTATACCTTGTGACATGTTATGTCATCGAACTATCTTCTTATATCACATCATATCATATATCTCCTGTTATGTCAGCGAACTATCTAGGTGACATAAATTTTTCGGACTATCTATGTGACATGTTTATGCAAAGATGAAATTGAGTATGTGTCATTGACAATTGATAAGTTGATGTCAACATTATGAACACGGGTAACGAATCTATGCTCACCCTTGGAGACCTCCTGTGTGACTCCACCAATGACCGGTGTTAAACGACAGCACGTCGGCCGACCGCCACGCTTGGCTGTTCTCCGATATATCCTCAAGCCTCAGAACTCTCTTTCCCTCCATCATATCAACGTCCACCAGATATGGAGCTCGGTAGTATTGCAGGGTTACACCATAATCCTGCATTATTGTAGCAAAACCCAAATAAGGGACTGTTTGGATTGGCATGATTCTCTCTTCCCTAGGCCATGACTTTTGTAGACAAGAAACATGATGGGGTGCTATCCAGCCTATCCTGCTGTAATCAACAAATAACCCTTTGGGTCCCTCCATACATTTCCTATGGATTCTTTTGGTCCGTTCAAACTTCACAACATTGTTCAAGAAATGGAGAGAACATAGAAATTCTGCATTTAATTAAAAATGGAGTCTTGAAATATGTTGTTCCTAAAGTCTTAGATGAAATGCAAATTCCCACAAACATGTTCAAGACTTGCTAAAACAAAATGCCAAAACCCAGAATCAAGCAAGCAAGAAAAAGGAGAGACTAACCAAGAAACTGAATGTTGAGAGTGGATCTCCTTTCACCATTTGGGTTTGGGTTTGAGGAGCTGCAGAGTAAATCAAGCAAACCAAAGACTCCCATTGATTCCTCCCAAGTGAATCACCTACAAACATGACTGTTTTCCCTTTCATTTTGAGCAAAAACTCAACCCCATTGAACCTACCAACAACAACAAGATACTAAACAAAGAGTCATCATCTCTAAACAAGAAAAAATAATCACATTTCAGCAAAGACCAGTTTGAGTACTAATCTACCTTGGAAGCTCACAGTTGAGGGGTCTCCATCTATACTTGAGGTACTCAGAATCTGGGCGCCCATACATTTGGCAATTGAACTCAGGGTCTATGATTAAAGGGCACTCAGAAGATTGGTACATTGGGTAAGAGTCATCTTGGACCCAAGTGCCTGCAAACATTGCACAGGTGGTTTGGTTGGTGTGGATCATTGGCCCTGAGCTATGGTGATGGGTGTTGTGGTGGTTCCTCATGCTCATTATCACAGCAGAGTGGGAAGATTGAAGCAGAGCTAGGCAAAAAATAGCTAAGCAACGTAAAAGGGCCATTGGAGAGGGTATTGGGTGGTGAAGAAGAAAAAGCAAAAGCTGCTGAAAAGAAGAAACAGAGAGAGAGAGAGAGAGAGAGAGAGAGTGTGGAGCTATGGTAACTTAAAAAAATTAAAGTTGAAATCTTGGTGCTGCTTGAGGTCTTATATATAAAGAAAAAAAAGGTGGGTGCTTGTTTGGTTTGTTTGGATTTGTTGTGGGTATATATGAAGGTTGCAGAGATTGGTTCACGTGAGGGTGACGGTGGTCTGGTGAGAGGCTGATTTGGACCCTGAAGCATGAGCATGACACTCCCTTCTATCTTACTGGAAAATGTGATAAATCCTTGAGATTGTCTGCAAGTGTTTTTATCCCAATGGGGTTTAAAACTCAATACTAGCCTATCTAGCCTATTTTTCAGTCGAATAATGCTAGATGAACGACATTTTTAGATATTATAGCTTATGTGGTAACTAATGTGGCATAGAGATTTCTACTATATTTAATATTTAAACAAAATTAGAGGAGAATTTTTATTTTTATTTATTTTTAATTAATAACAAAACTAAGGGAAATGTCAAATTCAGGATGGCCAAGATTGTGGCAAGGTCCAGTCTCATTACTTTGCAGTTCCTTATGATGGAGGCAGCTAATGTTGGCTGTGAGGTCATCCCAACCCAAGTTGGTACTATCCCAACCATCTCTATGTTTTGTGATCAAGTGCGTGAGGTCAGTTCTATATGTTATGTCTAGGCGCCACAAAGTTGGATTCTTATCTCCATCAATTATAAAGGGAGCATCTTTCTTAGGAAAGAGCTGCTCCTCCTAGGAAAGCTAGGTAGATGCTCTTTGCTTTACTTACCCACGTCTACATAGAACATAATTCCAGTTTGCTTTGCTACAATATGCTTTATGAAAATAAAATTAAAAAAAAGAGAGGAGAAAGTGAATTGGGTTTTGATCATGACAAAAGCTTTGTAAGGGAAAGTGAGACCCTCTTTGGCTTCTCTTGATTACACTTCATTTCCTCTTAATGAAGTCAAAGTTCATTACATAATCATGCTTTACACTCTTTAGGCGTTGTGGTTTACACAATGCATCCTTATCTAACGCAACTAAACATAATGGAAGAGCTTCCATGCCTATGGCAAAAGCTTTGGCACCTAGAGACATCTTACTCACTGTTTAAGCCCTATCTGAAAAAGTTAGAAAGAAATTTTTGATTTACAACAGGGTGATATATCGAAATTGTGTTTATTTGTAAGAGATTAGTAAGTTTTTGTTGTGCAAGTTCTTAGTACAATATATTTACATAAAGCTTTTATGACAGCTGCATAGAAAAACAGCTCCCTTCCATTATTAGAGGAAATGATGATGGGGATGGTTGTTTTATAAGCTTTCCAAGGTTTCTGATGTAACCAAAATTATGTATGTATACCATAATGACACTATCAAAGTTTTTATAGTGATCAACTATTATAACAAATCTTCAAACTTGCACACAAGTGTATGCTCGTATCAGATATGAAAGCTATAGGCAAATGCCCCATAGAGTAATTAGCAACTTGCAAAGTGTATGTCTAGTTATTCATGGGCAGCCAGCTACCTAAATTGAAATATTTCAACATCCATCAATCATATTTTCTTTCTCCAATCCTACAGATTTGGCTGTCTATGAACACAACATACTTTGATTGAAAATTAAGACCACAGTGCTGCCGACTTGTACAAGAGTAAAATTAGCGAGAAATAGAGCGGTACTGAGTACTGACCAAAATGTATAGGTTGGTCAGAATTTTTGTCACTTGACAAAGCAAGGGAAGTTAGCAACTCCCCTTTCAGTAATATTACTTCAATTTTATCTGGAAATCAGGAAATGTAAACTTCTGGGGATAAGTTATTAGGTGACTGGGTTGGCCGAAAATGTTCAAGCCAATTCTCATAGGTTCTGCCAACTACTTGGCCATCAGATAAATAGAGCACTAATGGGAAGCAACTATTACCTCTAGGACTTCAAAATTAATGAACTAGAAGGAGGAATAATTCTAGATACAAACTATATCGCATCTCTGTCTATTCAGGGGATATTCTGTCTTCAACCTCTCTGTTTCTCTGGCCTAGCCTTGTGTTTAACACATACTTGATAAAGTTATAAAAAAAAAATAAAAAAAAATTTAAACATAAGCATAGCCATTTCTGGCAATTCAAATACCATCTTAGTCTGCCAAATCCCAATGTCCATCACTCCCTAGATGAAAGAACTAAATTGCTCTTTCTTAAGAATCTTCTGCCACTATAAGAAGTTACCTATTCTGAGTTCACCATTGGTTCGAATTAGTAAATCAAGATAACAAACCTCAGCATTTGTAGTATCTTATTCAATGAGGCAAAGTCTTTAACATCAGGGAAGTATTCTAAAACTCCACCCAATGATGATACAAATGAACACAAAGCATGAAAGCACTGTAAACCAGAAAAATCAATTAAAATGGCAATTTTGTGATTGCAGCATGCTGATTATGCTGCACAGAAATAATATTTCAACCTCATCAACCTCCTAAGAGAATAAATTTCCAGCTACACTATAACTAAACCTAATCATTTCAAAGTTCCACGCAGCCAAACAAAACAAAATTACAAATATTGCTTCTTAATGCTTTTCTGAAGGACAAAAACTACAATGTACTTTTACAGCTTGAACTGACCTTGGGTTGAATCCAGTTATCATCAGAAACTGAGATCTCTCAGCACCCGCCGCATGAACCGGAAGGGTTGCCCACCTGGATACATCCCTAATATTTATGCTACAATTAGTCACAGCATATCTTACAGATATATTACAAGACATACAAATTCATCTATCTCATCAATCTGAAGCAAAGCGCAAACGTCAAACAAAATTTGAACATCAGATTAACTCCTTATCATATTGCTAATTAACATTAATCATACAGTTCCATTCTTTCGATAACATACAATTCCATTCTGCAGATGATGCACTACAACAACAAAAAATAGCTACATAGAGATTAGAGAGCCGGGATAACCTAGCAGTCCTGAAACAAGCTACATTGGATAACTGATGCATGTCCTGATTCAAACAATCTCCTGAATCTGCTCTGATGCAGCAACCTCATAGTTGGCATTTTCAATATGGTGAAACAACTGTTAGTACAAAACCACAACAATATATTACCCAAACATACACTTGGAGAGATCCTCTGCAACAAACAGTTAGAAAGTGGACTATGGATAATTCGCTACTGATATTAACTTTGGACACAGCTTCAAATTTCAAATATTCATTTAACTTCGGACTGAATCTTTAAGCCATGCTGATAATACAGGATCAACTTTATCCTTTGACAACAAATCAAAAATCCATTCCATAGTTGATGCATCTCCAGAGATACCCCTCTCACGCATTTCTTCAATAAGACTTGTAGCCCTCGATGTCTCGTTGTTATTGAGAAACCCTCGGATAATTGTGTAATAGGTGCAGCCATCAGCAGAACAGCCTTTTTGCTCCATTTCTCTAAACAACTTTTCTGCTTCAACTAAGATGCCACCATCACAAAGTCCCTTGATCATTATATTGTATGTCCATACATGAGGCAGTACTCCTTTCGATGACAAACCAGAGAAGACGTCTGTTGCAGATTCAATTTTCCCAGCTTTGAACAGAGCTTCAATGATAATATTGTAAGCTACAATATCTGGTTTCAACTTGTTCGCTTCCATCTCTCTAAGCAATTCAATTGCCTTAGAAAGTTGTTGGTTGTTACAGAGGCCATCAAGTATAATATTATAAGTACAATTACTTGGAAGTTGGCCAGAAGCTTGCATCTCAGAGAACAACTTTTCTGCTTCTTGTAGTCTCCCAGCTTTGCAAAAACCATCAATAAGAGTGCTATAGGTAATGGTATTAGGAACAATTCCCCTACGAGGCATTTCGTCGAAAACTTCTTTTGCCTCATGAATCTTTTTCTGCTTGCAATATCCGTTAATCAATATGCTACAGCTATGAACATTAACCATGGAGCCCTTGGCAACCATTAGATCAAAAACTTGTTTCGCCTCGTCCATTTCTCCTCGCAAACAGTGACCATCCATAAGGGAACTGTATGTAATCGTGTTAGGTTCAATTCCTCTTTGAATCATAATCTGAACCACACTTCTGGCTTGCACAACCCTCCCTTCCTTACAAAGGCCATCAACGAGGATATTGAAAGTGATAAGATCTGGAAAGATACCTTGACTCGCCATTTCATTCAACAATCTCCAAGCTTCTTTCCACCTCCCAATATTGCAGACTCCTTGAATCAATGAGTTGTAAGTAATAACGTCCGGAACAATACCTCTACCAACCATTTCTGAGAAGAGGTTCAATGCTTGGTCAACCAGTGCATCTTTGCCCAGACTGTCGATGATGGTGTTATAGGTCACTATGTTAGGCTGGCATCCTCTTTCATCCATCTTCCCGAGTAACTGAATAGCCAGAGTGTTGTTTCCGATCGCGCAAAAGCCCTTGATTAGTGTGTTGAAAGTAAATACATCCGGCTGGCAGTGACCTCCCTCCACCATTTTGCTGAAAAGTCGCGCTGCATCAGCCACTCGATTTCGGAGAACAAAGCCGTGAATTAGAGTGTTGAAGGTTGTGACATTTGGTTCAAGACCCAATTTGAAGAAGTGGGCCAAGACAGACAAGGCATACTCCATCTGGTTCAAATGACAGTAGCAATTGATGGTAATGTTGAGAGTATAAGCATCAGAAGCGATTCCCACGAGACCCATTTGTCTCTTCAAAGAGAGGACTGCTGGAAATTGTTTGAGTTTGACAAGTTGGGTCAAAATTTTATTGAAAGGGAAAACAGGAGGCAGAGGACGCGACTGAATCATTTCATCGAACACCTTCAAGGCATCCTCAACATTACTCACTCTAGGCAAGGGTCGACGGTTTTCTCTAGATATGCTTGTGGGTTGAGAATGAAACAAAGCAGCAATAAGGGTAGAGTGAAGAAATGGCATACCTCCTGTGGCATTGCTGTTGCTATAAAAATAACAAGAGAAACGCACAACTGATTTGCACATCATCTTCACCAATTCTTCACGCTCAATTCAACAACTTGAAAGAAAAAAAAAGATGAAGCTTGATTCGATTTCTGATGGAAGTGTTTGTTCGCCCAAATTATAGGCCTTTTGTTAACTATAGGTCTTGTTGTAAGGGTAAGTCTTGATGAATGAGGATCCGGCTCTTCTAAAGTGAGGAGTCTGTGATTCAGAGGACTTGGCTTCTCTGAGAAGTTTTGCTCAGATCTGCTTGGATTTCAATACCAAGCTGCCGCATCATCTAAAACTAATCTAAGGGCCAGGAATGAAAAACTGTAGAATACCTATTTTACACCAACCACACCGAATCAACTACCAACTTCTTCTGCAGAAAGAAACCTCTTCTTTCACACAAAATGGTCTTATTCGGAATGTGTAACCTTCAACGCATTTCCGGTTAAGGGCACCCTCTTCTCGCAATTACGCCGGCGACAACCACTCGCAAGCAGATCTGAGTAAAACTTCTCCAAGCAGAGAAGCCAAGTCCTGTGATTCAACCACAATACTCATCGGATCCGGCTCCTATAAAACTTGTTGAGCCTGTAAATTTAGTTAAAGTTCTTAAAATCTGGACTCTTTGTATAATGTAAAGGTCATAAAAATTAACACATAATTCTTTTATTGTTGAAGGAAAAATACCTTATGTGTACCTTCGTCAAAGTAACTGACGAGAATAGATTAAGGCATTAGTGATTAACGGATGTAACGGTTCAATTAGTTATATCAGTCATTATGTATATTGTTATTACCATTGATTATCGTCGTTATGTGCGTGCAATTACCGTTAAAATTCACCTCTATATAAAGAGAGTTTCTAATGAGAATGAGTAGACCTTGTTCCATTTCATATTTTCTATAACACGTTATCAGCACTTTGGCTTCACTGAGTCTGATACGCTAAAGAAATATGAAAAAAAACCCTAATTTTGTTTTTTCTCCGCCGCGCTCTCTCCAACACGCAAGATAGCATCACCAGCGCCCCTACCTCTCTTCTACCTCTTTCGTTTTTTTTTCTCTGTTCCTTTTCTTTGCATTTTATTATGTTTTGTCTGATAATTATTTTTTCTGCACCAATTAAAGGAACGCACAGAAGAAGAAGAATGGGCGCAGTCACCCTCATCAGATTGGCAACTCCGCCCCCAAGCGCCGCCCACAGCTCCTGCCCGGAGCAACTCCGGCGCTCACCCTCAGCCCGGCCTTCCAGATCGGACAGCACCACGTACAAGGCTAGCACAGATCTCCGGCGCGAACCCAACACGTCGCCGACGGACCCCTGCCCAGCCCAGCATTGTGCGCCGCGTCGGCCACAACAAAGCCGCCTATCGAGCCGCTCAGGACAAGATCGCTCCACCCGAGCTCCGATCGGGACTGGCTCGATCCGAATCCGGCAATAGAGCCCTACCCGGCGTTAGATCCAACCCTACCCGAAAAAAATGGGTTTTATCCTTTTCTGGTAAATCAGATATTTACAAAGGTAATTTCACAAAGTTACCAAGTGATAGTTTTAAGAGTTACTGTTTACTATTACAGATTTACTCTTTATTGTTTACTGTTTTATGGAAATTAAAATGGTAAAACAGAAAAGTAATTCCTGATTAAGTTATTTACTATTTTACGGTAACACCATCTTTTACTTATTATTTGTGATTAATTATAATGAGTATATCACTGTATATGTGGTTACATGTTACTAATCATAAAAATCTTATTGTGTTTGCATATGATATACCCATTGCCGTGTGACGATCAACATATCAATTTGGGTGGCAACCCGATCAAAATGTTCATTGCGAGAGAAAGCACATCATACGCAGTCTATTTGGTAGACTCACAAGTATGATTTACGTTACAGTTGCCGCTTTCGTTAAATTTTATGCTAATACATGATATTTAGCATGTTACTTAAAGAATTATTTTGTGATCGTTGTGACATGTTACAATGTTATATACTATGCATATGCAATTTAATTATTTATTAGCATATCATATAAATTGTGTTGCTATGATGAACCAAATTGATAGCATCAAAATGACAAACTTGTGATGAAGCAATTTCACAAAGCATCGGGAAAGAACGTGACCACTATGAATCTTGGTCCTTAAATCTAATTCATATATCTTGGAAATTGATTAACGTGGATGTCTCTATGACTGGATAGAAAAGAATGATAATGAAATTTCATGAGCGTATACGGTAAAAAAAATGATTAAACTGTAAATTTTATTGTGGTAATGAAATTTCATATTCGAAACCAAGATTCTGCATCTTGGAATATTATAGTACTTGTGGATGTCTATTGAGACTGCGACACTCATATATCTTCTCCTTACTCTATTTCACAAATGGGTGAACCATCATAGCTGAACTTACATCACTGGACTCTGTAGCAGTTGAGTACCAATTTGTTCCTCTATTTAGCCAATAAAGGCTCGAGCATGGTAAAATTATGGAAACAGCTTTCCATAAGTAGTTTAATTAGCATTTCTTAAACGACAATGTAAGGTCTGTCAGGATAAAGACATTTCCTAAACATATGCATAGTAAAAGAAATCCCAAAGCAAAGAGTAATTACCATGTACGTGTAGATTTATACAATCGTTCAAAAGCATGGGGAACAATATACAATGTGAAAGCACCACGTGCAAGAGGGTCTCTATGAGAAGAGACATGAGCAGTCAAGTACCCTGCCACCATTGTGAATTAACAAAAATATTTATATAAACATTGCAAGCTAGCAAAGAATTAGCTGCGACTTATAGAAAGTATAGAGAATCATGGAAGCATGAGGAATTGAAAAAGTATTTTCAACCCAAGATTGAAAAAGGATTTTCAATCCCTAGAGGCTTACCATACAGAAGATAGAGATGACGCGGATGTCGATCCAAGAAAGTTTCAGACTTCGGTTAATCTGTTATTAATTTCCAAGATATTCTTGTTTAATTAGACTGTTGGTTTAGTCTTACCGTTTATGTGGATATTGTTTGATGAATTAGATGAGATCTTGATTTGATTATCGTTGGCCCATTATGTTCCGAATTATATTCAAAAGCATTGAAATTTATTCGATATTTACTACATATTGGTCACATATCAAATTATTGTTCATAAGAATTGCTGCTCTTACAACTCTTAGTATATATTATACGGGCCCACCACCCTAAATCATAAAGTCTATTGTACCTGACAATGCTACGAGTTAACATCAAAAGAACTTGATGACTATTGCATGTCTATAAAGATCAATGTATAACATCTTGTACCCTAAAGGCATACATGAAATGGCTTCACATATGCCACCATATCTAGGTACTGGTTATGCGCACCAACCTACATATACAATCTTAGGGTTATGCAATAATGCACGCAACCTTATTTATTCGTTTTTAGGTCCACTACTAGCCTAAAAAAATCTTAGGGGAGATAAGAAAAAAGATTTTCTAAGGGAACGACAGGAATTGTCGTGGTTGCCCCACTCTGTCTCATCTTGATCCCCACATAATCGATACCTTGAACGTAACAGTTTCGATGCCTGATACGTTTATAGATATTGTTGAAGTGACGAGATCACACATGTTAGCTGCAAATGCCTGCAAGGATAAAAGTCCCCAATAAGGGGCACGTCGCTGCAGATAGAGGCGATGCAACCACACTTAGTGGAGGTGTGGTTGAGGCCGTGACTCTCTAAGGGAATAGGGGGAGGCCACTTGGTTCGATCAATACTTGCCTAAAGGAATTGGGTAAGTAAGGCACAACCTCATCAATGTAAAGAATCTCTCTCATGAGATTGTCTTTGATTACAATTATGTCCATGAATCAATACTGGAGGACGCTCCGATGTTTAAAATGATTCCAGAGACAAAATCTCAACATATTACGAGAGTATATACACATTGATGATTCACACTGTTGCTCAAGGAATCATAGAGCACGAAGGTATCGAACCACGCTCTGTTGAAAAATGTTAACAAAGAGCATATTGGCCTACATAAAAGTGCGATCCAGGAAGAACTAGATTCTCTGACAAAGAGACAGATATTTGGTTTGGTAGTGCTAACCTTACCAAGTGTAAAGCCCGTAGGACATAAAAAAGTCTTTGTCATAAAGCGTAATGAGAAGAATGAAGCCCTAAAGAAAGAGGCCCGCCTTGTGGCGCCAAGGTTTCTCGCAACGCTCTGGATTGACAACGAGGAGAAATAATCTCCCATAATGGAAATGCAGCTCATCTATGTGGTTACTATTTATCTCCATGGGGATCTTGATTTGGAGATATCCATAAAAGTGCCCGATGGCCTTAAACTATCCAACTCAAGTAATCCTAAACCACAGAGTGCGTTTGTAATTAGAATTGAAACGCTCACTTTATACAAGTGACTACTTGAGTGGAAAGGGATACAAAATTATGAACTATGCCCTTGCGTACTCATAGAGGAAAGAGTTCCGGATTTGCAATTATAGTTATCTATGTTGATGATAGGAACATAGTAGGTACTCTTGGAGAAGTAAGAGAAACCACGAGCTATATGAAATCTGAATTGAGATGAATAATCTTGGGAAACTCGGTTAATAACGAGTTTGTGGAGTATTAATCCACCAGTCTGCATGTGTCCAAAAGATTCTTAGGCGATTTACATGGACAAAATGCATACTGTTAGCACTCCCAATGATCGGTTGTTGTTTGGATGTAAAGGAAAATCCATTTCGTCCAAAGGAAGATGACCAAGAAGGGTAGAGAAATGAAAACTCTTTTATAAAAGTGCAATAGGCACAATATTGTACTTAGCCCAATGAACACGACCGAGTAATACATTCTCATTTGAACTTGTTCAAGCGCCAACGCAACGTCACTAAAATGTATCATGATACATAAAGAAACCATTGACTTAGGTTCATCATATCCCAAAAGCAAGTCGAAA
>NC_020493.1:13071705-13099019 GCF_000184155.1 Fragaria vesca subsp. vesca | reverse complement strand
TGGGTTTTTGTTACTTGGCAAGGTTTTTAATGAGGCAACACCATATGCACTGTTTTAACTTTGACTTGGCACAAGGGGGAGTGTTGAAGGAAAAATACCTTATGTGTGCCTTCGTCAAAGTAACTGACGAGAATAGATTAAGACATTATTGATTAACGGATGTAACGGCTCAATTAGTTATATAAGTCATTATGTACATTGTTATTACCATTGATTATCGTCATTATGTGCGTGTAATTACCGTTGAAATTCACCTCTATATAAAGAGGGTTTCTAATGAGAATGAGTAGACCTTGTTCTATATCATATTTTCTGTAACATTTATTAAATTTTTATTTTTATTCTTTACCCTGGTTAAAGGTTTGAGATTTCTTACTACAAAAAAAAAAAAAAAATTGGGCTTCTGTCATATTGCTCCTCTATATCTGAGTTTCAAGTTTTCAACTCCTTTAGTTACCAAATCGAACATAAATCCAGATAATAAACTCGTACAATCATCAATTTTTAATTGTAGTTGAAAGATGAAACAGAAATTGGACGTGCATAAACTCCATTAGTTAGACCTTCAATTCAAATCACATACTCCTCGTTCATTCATGAACTTATATTTTCTTCAAGTCGTCTCTGACCAATGACCATAAATGTGATTATATATACATATACATATGTCTGCAATGATTTATATATATATGCAGGTGATTAATTGATTGATTGCCTAGAGTTGAGATCTGTCAAAGACACTGTGAGAATATCACTTGATCTCACCCTCATGATCAATATAAACAACTCAAAATATTCATCAAAAAAAAATATAAACAACTCAAAATTGAAAAAGAAAGAAATCGAAATCGATTTCACTTTTAATGTCTCCGAATTTGTGGTGGGAGACTCAGAAATTGTGGAGGGACACTACTCGATCATATGAGGTGTTTCAGTTAAATTAGGTCGTACAGAAAACCCAGTACCTTTTTTTTTTTTTGGTTTTTTAATTTACAGTTAATGGCATGTTAACTAGGGTTAAGAATAAAAATAAAAATTTAATAACAAAATGACGTGTCAATTTTCATGACCTTTAAATTCACATACTCCTTAGTGTGTTTGGATGCGAATGAATTTCTGGGAATTTAATCAAAAATAAGGAATTCCCAATTTCTTACGACTATTTCCCCCGTTTAGATTCTTATCCTGTGGATTTAGCAATTTCCGCAGGAAAATAATCATGGAATTTGGAAGCTTAAATTCCCGACTTGAGTTTCTCACAAAACAGCTGTCATTTGTCAATTCCCTTAACTGAGGTTAGTCTAAATACAAATTCTTGTCATTTTAAAACTCTACATCATAAAATCCAAACAATGAAATTATCAATTAATAGAATTTAAATTCATGGAATTGTAATTCCCATGATTTTAAAATTTCTATAGAAATTGAAATTACTTTATCCAAACACAACGTAGAGGAGCCGGATCCCTGAGTATTGTGGTTGAATTAGTCTTTTACCAATCGTATAGAAAATTCTTGTATGCACGACGTGTAACTCATTTTGGTTTATCAGCTTTTTAAGAAAGATTCAGGTTTTTTTTTTTTTTTTTTTTCTTTTTCTGAATAGTCAGACTTCTAGGGATTTGGAAGGTTAACCGCATTCAATCATATATTGTTCCAACTCTGAAGACCCGAAGTGAATCTACCGACATTTCCTTGACAAAAGGAACGCCCTTTATGCATGGAATAACATCTTTTGCACTTGGCCCTTCAAAGAGCTGACTTCAGAAAATTGAATACAGGCCGCTACAGGAAACTACGACACAGACTTTCCTCTCTTGTGAGTGATTGTCTACTGTCTAAACAACTACAGCAGCCAAATTCTTTCGCTTGTGCTGCTTGAACTCTGGACAGCTCTTATCAATGCATGGTCTCGTCTCCTCTTGCCTGCAGTACTTCTGTAGGGGAACAAGAACGTTATGGCCGAACTTAGGCCGGTAACTTAAAGTTGGAATGTAAACTGAAACTAAGGGGTAGGGTATTTTATAGCGTGATTTTGCAGTTTCTTTTAGTACATAGTAATTCATCCTAACTGCCTTAATTTTCAAACTGAATGCAGAAACCACCATCTGAGCTACTCTACTACTGTCCTAGTGAATTTTGGTCGTGATGATTAATGCCATGAGGGTTCTTGTGTTCATTTGCATCTTCTAAATTTATAGTACGAAGAATGACAAAACCTGAGAGGCTGCAGTTTCTGGATCATACATTCCTGGACTTTCAAGATACAATAATGTGTCAGAAACTTCTAATGAAGATCACTGCAGCTGAACCAAGCCAGTTAATAGGTATCTAATTTTCTTGAACTCTTTCCTCTTTCTCTTTGGCACATAGAGCTATGATAAGATGTACAGTATCCATGCTAACTGTAACATGTGATTTTGCAGGAACACAGCCTCAGATGTCGAGAAGTGCTGATATTGTCGATCTTGATGAGTCCAGTGCTGCCTCTGAAGTGTGTCAACCGGAACAAACAGAGGACAGCCAAACCGTATCCTGGGGCTTGAAAACCCAAATGCAGTAGTCCATGTGTTTAACACACTGGGGACAGCAGGCAAAACCAATCTCTCCACACCTAAATCCATAAGCATCTAAACGAATATTTGGAGACAATAATAAGAATCAATAGAGTAATCAAGAAGAGTTATGGATGTAAGTATGTATCAGATCCAAGAGTGGAAACAAACTGCAGGAACATTACCTTTTCAAGTAAATTTATCAACACACGACACATTCCTTGTCGACGATATTGAAACTTGGTAGCAACAAGAGGTACTTCGGCCACCTTCTCTCCATGAATCCTTTGAACAACAAGAAAGCAACTACGAAACAATATACTAGGTATACAATGCTCATCCATTTCAAAACAAGCTGAATAAAGCTCACCTTACAGTAGCCGCAGTGATTAGCTCATCATTTCTCTCCAATAGCAAGGTATAGAACCCTTGAAAGTTCAAGCGATTGAGATTTGACCTGCAAATTTCCAGAACTGGTTATTAGACAGTAATTAATAAATAAACAAATGTATAGGTTGGTCAGAATTTTTGTCACTTAACAAAGCAAGGGCTTAAATTTTATCTGGAAATCAAGAAGTGTAAACTTCTGGGGATAAGTTATTAGGTGATTGGGTTGGCCGAATATGTTCAAGCCAATTCTCATAGGTACTGCCAACTACTTTGCCATCAGATAAATAGAGCACTAATGGGAAGCAACTATTACCTCTAGGACTTCAAAATTAATGAACTAGAAGGAGGAATAATTCTAGATACAAACTATATCGCATCTCTGTCTATTCAGGGGATATTCTGTCTTCAACCTCTCTGTTTCTCTGGCCTAGCCTTGTGTTTAACACATACTTGATAAAGTTATAAAAAAATAAATAAAAAAAAAATTTAACATAAGCATAGCCATTTCTGGCAATTCAAATACCATCTTAGTCTGCCAAATTCCCAATGTCCATCACTACCAAGATGAAAGAACTAAATTGCTCTTTCTTAAGAATCTTCTGCCACTATAAGTTACCTATTCTAAGTTCACCAATGGTTCGAATTAGTAAATCAAGATAACAAACCTCAGTATTTGTAGTATCTTATTCAAAGAGGCAGTCTTTAACATCAGGGAAGTATTCCAAAACCCCACCCAATGATGATACAAATGAACACAAAGCAATGTAAACCAGAAAGATCAATTAAAATGGTAATTTTGTGATTGCAGCATGCTGACTATGCTGCACAGAAATAATATTTCGACCTCAATAACCTCTTAAGAGAATAAATTTCCAGCTAACTAAACCTAATCATTTCAAAGTTCCACGCAGCCAAACAAAACAAAATTACAAATATTAAAGAGCTATATATAGATTAGAGAACCAGGATAACCTAGCAGTCCTGAAACAAGCTAAATTGGATAACAGATGCATATCCTGATTCAAATGCAGCATCCTCATAGTTGGCATTTTCAATATGGTGTAACAACTGTTAGTACAAAACCACAACAATATATTACCCAAACATACGGTAGGAGAGATCCTCTGCAACAAACAGTTAGAAAGTGGACTATGGATAATTCGCTACTGATATTAACTTTGGACACAGTTTCAAATTTCAAATATTCATTTAACTTCGGACTGAATCTTTAAGCCATGCTGATAATACAGGATCAACTTTATCCTTTGACAACAAATCAAAAATCCATTACATAGTTGATGCATCTCCAGAGATACCCCTCTCACGCATTTCTTCAATAAGACTTGTAGCCCTCGATGTCTCGTTGTTATTGATAAAACCTCGGATAATTGTGTTATAGGTGCAGCCATTAGCAGAACAGCCTTTTTGCTCCATTTCTCTAAACAACTTTTCTGCTTCAACTAAGATGCCACCATTACAAAGTCCCTTGATCATTATATTGTATGTCCTTACATCAGGCAGTACTCCTTTCGATGACAAACCAGAGAAGACGTCTGTTGCAGATTCAATTTTCCCAGCTTTGAACAGAGCTGCAATGATAATATTGTAAGCTACATATCTGGTTTCAACTTGTTCGCTTTCCATCTCTCTAAAGCAATTCAATTGCCTTAGAAAGTTGTTGGTTGTTACAGAGGCCATCAAGTATAATATTATAAGTACAATTACTTGGAAGTTGGCCAGAAGCTTGCATCTCAGAGAACAACTTTTCTGCTTCTTGTAGTCTCCCAGCTTTGCAAAAACCATCAATAAGAGTGCTATAGGTAATGGTATTAGGAACAATTCCCCTACGAGGCATTTCGTCGAAAACTTCTTTTGCCTCATGAATCTTTTTCTGCTTGCAATATCCGTTAATCAATATGCTACAGCTATGAACATTAACCATGGAGCCCTTGGCAACCATTAGATCAAAAACTTGTTTCGCCTCGTCCATTTCTCCTCGCAAACAGTGACCATCCATAAGGGAACTGTATGTAATAGTGTTAGGTTCAATTCCTCTTTGAATCATAATCTGAACCACAATTTTGGCTTGCACAACCCTCCCTTTCTTACAAAAGCCATCAACCAGGATATTGAAGGTGAAAGCATTTGGAAAGATACCTTGATTGGCCATTTCATACAACAACCTCGTAGCTTCTTTCCAGTGGCCTAGATTGCAAACTCCTTGAATCAATGAGGTGTAAGTAACAACGTTGGGAGAAATCCCTCTACCAACCATTTCCGAGAAGAGGTTCTTTGCTTCGTCAACCAGTGCATCTTTGCCCAGACTGTCGATGATGGTGGTAAAGGTCACTATGTTAGGCTGGCATCCTCTTTCATCCATCTTCCCGAGTAACTGAATAGCCAGAGTGTTGTTTCCGATCGCGCAAAAGCCCTTGATTAGTGTGTTGAAAGCAATCACATTGGGCTGACAATGACTTGCCACCACCATTTTGCTGAAAACTCGTGCTGCATCGGCCACTCGGTTGTTGAGAACAAAGCCGTTGATGAGAGTGCTGAAGGTGGTGACATCTGGTTGAAGACCCAATTTGAAGAAGTGGGCCAAGACAGACAAGGCATAGTCCATTCGGTTCAAACGACAGTAGCAGTTGACGACAATGGCCAGAGTATAGTGATCAGGACGAATTCCAGAGAGAAGCATCTGTGAATTCAAAGAGAGGACTGTTGGATAGTGCTTGAGTTTGACAAGAGGAGCCAATACCTGAGTGAAGCGGACAACAGACGGCAGAGGACGTCTCTGAAGCATTTCGTCGAACACCTCCAGGGCATCCTCAACATTACTCACTCTAGGCTCTAAGGGTTGGTTTCCTAGATGGGTTTCTCCAGATTTGCTTGGGTTTGAGGATTGAGAATGAAACAAAGCAGTAATAAGGGTAGAGTGAAGAAAAGGCATACCCCTTGTGCTACTGCTGCTGCGATAAGAATAACAACCAGAGGAACTCAGAACTGATTTGCGCATCATCTTCAACATTTCTTCACGATCAAAATCAACAATAGTCGGGAATCTCAGATTTTGCTAGAAAGAAAGAAAAGAAGAGGCTTTGTCAATTGAGTTCCTGCTGCATCAATACAACTAAAAATAAAAGAGAAATGGTTCCTTCTCTCCCCTCTAGGCCTGTACTCCACAATCGGACTAAACCAGTTCCAGTTTTTATTTTTTTCCATTATTTTTTAAACGGTGAACCCACAACCCATTTAGGCCTATGCCATGTAGACCGCCTAGCCCTACCTCCTCTCCGCCTAGGCCGGAGGAATTATTTTCCTTTTCCCTTTTTGTTTAAACGGTGGGTCTCTTAGTCCATTAAGACCCACGACATCTGGACCGCCTATCGCTACCTCATCTCCGCTTAGGCCGGAGGAATTACTTTTCTTTCAAAAATGAATTGGGCTTTGCCCAAAATAAGGACTCAACCACACGTCATATTTCATTCGTCGCCGAAACTTGGTCGTTATTATCAAACTCGGTCTGAGAAAACCGAAAGCCAACAACTATCTGGTCGTTACTGATTTTTCATTTTGGGTTTTTCATCTTAGCTCATATTAAGCTTCATACTTGCTTCCAAAGTTTGTTAGTCGGAATTGTCAGCTCTCTGTTCGAAATTCGACCAAATTTAACTTTGGGAAGTTTGTTTTACCGATTAGCTTTTGAGGATAGGTAGAGCTCGGACGTTTTTGGAAGAGGGGAGGATAGTTGAAGGCTTGTTTTTAGAGAAAAGCTAGGTGAGTAAAACCTTTAAAATCTCATGGTTCAGGATTATGATTTATCATCTTTTCGTTCTTTTCCTCTTTATCTTGGTTGATCATTGAGCTGTTAGTTTGCCATTTAATCCATCTAGCTTTAAGAGTTGATTTCCTACATGGGTTTCTGTAGATTTTCTTCGCTCTGAGCGTTCAGAATGAAACAACCCAACTAGAAGGGTAGAGTGAAGAAAAGGCATACCTCCTGTGGCATTGTTGTTGCAACAAGAACAAGAGAAACGCATAACTGATTTGCGCAACATCTTCACCAATTCTTCACGCTCAATTCAACTAAATTTTTTTTTTTTTTTTTTTGAGAATAATTCAACAAAACTTGAAAGAAAGAAAAGATGAAGCTTTCCCATAAAAGAGGGATTTGCTTTCCCATAAAAGAGGCTTTGTTTTTAATGGACTCGATTGCTAATGGACGTGTTTGTTCGCCCAAATTATAGGCATTTTGTTAACCATAGGCCGTGTTGTAAGGGTTAGCCTTGGATGAAGATCTTGGTTGAATTAATATTTTACCGGTCGCATGAGAAATTCTTGTAAACACGACGTATAAATACACGGAACAGTCATTATAATTCATATGTTTGACAATCATGTTTTTACAGTGTTTTATAATTTTAACTGTTCATATATATATATATATACACACAGCCTTTCTCGGCTGCGGACGTCCACACCAATGGTTTTGGTGCAGATTTCCATTTTTGCACCACTTTTCGATCGAATTTCCTTATCTCCATAGTCTAGTATCTAGATAATATTGTGTAGATCATATCTGCAAAATTTCAGCCAATTTGGTGATCGTTAAATCCCTCAAAATTATGTTTTTCTGGTATAAACATGAACAGGACAGAATTCAGTCAGTCCATTTGTTTTTCAAGTTTGAGGGCCTTAACGATTACCAAATTGGCTAAAATTTTGCAGAGATGATCTACACAATATTATCTAGATATTAGACGGTGGAGATGAGGAAATTCGATTAAAAAGTGGTGCAAAAATAGAAATCCACACCAAAACTTTGGTGCGGATGTCCGCAACTGAGAAAAATCGTATATATATATATATATATAAAATCATATATATGTATACAAGGCTCTTCTAATGAGGGATCCCTATTTTTTTTATCACTTTTAGGGATAGGTCCACACCATTAGATCTGTTTTTTAATGGGCTTGGATGACTGGGATTAAAACAAAAAACTTAACACTTATGTCAAATCTACACCGTTCAAGATTATTAAAAATAAATCCCTCATTTGGATGATTTAACGATCACCAAATTTTTTGAAAATTTGTAAAAATGATTTACTCATATAGCCCAACGAACTGAATGATGAAGATTTGATTTTGTGATCGAAAAGTTCGTCAAATGATCTATCCCTAATAGCGGTAAAAAATAAAAATCCTTCGTTGGAAGAGCCATGTGTGTATATATATATATATATATGTAAATACACGTCGTGTACAAAAGATGCTCTGCGTCCATACTCTTTTTGAGAAAGATTCCGTTTTTTTTTTTTAAATAAAAAAAAAAAAAAAAAGAGAATCAGACGTCTAGGGATTTGGTAGGTTAACTGCATTCAATGATATATTTGTTCCAACTCTGAAGACCCGGAGTGAATCTACCAACATTTCATTAACAAAAGGAGCCCTTTAAGTTATGGAATACACGTCTTTTACACTTGGCCCTTCAAAATTATGAGCTAACTCCGCTATAGGAAACTACGGCACATAAACTTTCCTCTCCTCTAAATGTCTACTGTCTAAACAACTACGGCAGCTAAATTTGATATCCGCTTTCGCTTGTACTGCTTGAACTCTGGACAGCTCTTATCAATGCATGGTCTCCTTTTGCCTGAAGTACTTCTGTAGTGGAACAAGAACGTTATGGCCGAAATTAGGCCTGTAACTTAAAAGTTGGAATGTAAACTAAAACAAAGGGGCAGGGTATTTTATAGCGTGATTTTGCAGTTTCTATTTAGTATATAGTAATTTATCCTAACTGCCTTAATTTTCAAACTGAATGCAGAAACGATTCTGTCTGACCACGATCTGAGCTACTCTACTACAGTACTAGTGAATTTTGTGTTCATTTCATGAGGGTTCTTGTGTTCATTTCCATCTTCTAAATTTATAGTAGGAAGAAGTGAGACATACTCAAGTCCCCAGGATACGGCTTGGCTGTCCTCTGTTCGTTCTGGTTGACACACTTCAGAAGCAACACTGGACTCATCAAGATCAACAATATCAGCACTTCTAGACATCTGAGGCTGTGTTCCTGCAAAATCACATGTTACAGTTAGCATGGATACTGTACAGCTTATCATAGCTCTATGTGGCAAAGAGAAAGAGGAAAGAGTTCAAGAACATAAGATACCTATTAACAGGCTTGGTTCAGCTGCAGAGATCTTCATTAGAAGTTTTTGACACATTAATGTATCTTGAAAGTCCAGGAACGTATGATCCAGAAATTGCAGCCTCTCAGGTTTTGTCATTCTTGAAAACCCAAATGCAGTAGTCCATGTGTTTAACACACTGGGGACAGCAGGCAAAACCAACCTCTCCACACCTAAATCCATAAGCATCTAAACAAAGATTTGGAGACAATAATAAGAATCAATAGAGTAATCAAGAAGTTATGGATGTAAGTATGTATCAGATCCAAGAGTGGAAACAAACTGCAGGAACATTACCTTTTCAAGTAAATTTATCAACACACGACACATTCCTTGTCGACGATATTGAAACCTGGTAGCAACAAGAGGTACTTCGGCCACCTTCTCTCCATGAATCCTTTGAACAACAAAAGAGCAACTAAGAAACAATATACTAGGTATAGAATGGTCATCCATTACAAAACAAGCTGAATAAAGCTCACCTTACAGTAGCTGCAGTGATTAGCTCATCATTTCTCTCCAATAGCAAGGTATAGAACCCTTGAAAATTCAAGCGATTGAGATTTGACCTGCAAATTTCCAGAACTGGTTATTAGACAGTAATTAATAAATAAACAAATGCTGAATACCAAAAGCAGCATTTTAACTAGTGATGCCTGCAAGATGTGAGATGACGGTAAGCAGTTCTTACCCTCTACTGAAAATGATATCTTCTGCAAGATCTCTCCTGGTAAGGGGTTCCTTAACAGGCTCAAAACACTCATGCATTACATCAAGGGCAATACTAAGCCTGCTAAAACTCTCCGTAATGGCATCATTATCAGTTTCGCTTTTCATGGACTTCAGAAGTGACCAAGTTAATTTCCCAACACCGACAGGAAATTGTTTCCCCAAAAGCTTGTGGAGGCCCAAAGATATCTGAAAATTTGAAACTGTCATATCCCACACCATCAACATGAAGGGAAAAAAAAATAGGAATAGACAAGAAGCAGTTTCCCATAGCAGTTCCTCGGCTTAAATTTCCCTTGAGCTTCAGGATTTTTTTTTTTTTTTTTTTGAGGACTTTGAGCTTCAGGAATTTTGATTTTGCAAAAGCTGGGACAAAAGGATATTAAATCCAAAAGTAAACTAACATAATATTGATAGCATCTTTGACTTTGAGATACCTTTTTACAATTCTTGCTGCAAAACCAATTTCCTTTGGAATCACTTTCCGACATATCAACACCTCCTTTTCTCAAGCACCCAGTGTGATCTACACCATTGGGAAATTTAAAAAGAAAAATTAGACTCTTTGGAGTGCCACAATGAGTTTATTTTGTTATTATTAGCCATCAACCGCATGCTAGATAGTTGTGTCACTAATCATGGTCACATTATGCAAAAAATGTGCACACCAACACGGCAACACCACTCTCTTTGGCTAGAGAATTCTAAAACATAGAAAAATTTAATGCTCTCTTAGCAGTAACCATGAGTTCTCAGTCATATAATCATGTCTCTTCATTTGTACATATGATTCACAATATAAACTACTTGACTGAGCTTTGAAAATAATATAGTAAGTGAACTGATTTGCAATTGATTCAAAATGTCGACAATTACGGCATACCAATTAGACCACTGAAAAACACACTTCGAAGAATAGAAAGTCAAGTTACTTGATTCAAGTTACTTGTGAATAGTCAGCATCTATTCATAGCACACAAATGTATTTAAATTGTTATTGAACACTTTATGTGCAACTCAATATCATATAACCAGTAACTTGTGAAAAATCAAAATAAAAAACAACTCTGGAACTTCAAACTACAGTTCTAATTTCCATGTTCAATCTGACATAACCAACCCTTATAAGACTTAAATTTCTTAGATATCCAATGTTCAACAGCAAGTTACCAACTTAACAAATAGATCAAAAACTAGATGCAATTCAAACATTAGACAATTTCAGCATTTTATAAAGTGAAAAGATTCTCTTCAAAAGATAAAAAAGTGAAAAGATTAAACAATTTGATGGTAAAATCAACCTTGACAATTCTATGGGAACCTAGAACTTCTTTCTTCTGGTCATCTATAACAGAATTTTGGATTCTTCACATACTCTCTTCCTGTCTCTAAAACCCACTCACTAAATATTTCCCTTTCACATACTCTCTTCCTGTCTCTGTCTTTTATTTTCATCCATCTGCTGTAGTTTAACAGCATACAACTGAAAGTTGTAGATTATACCTATTTGTGGCTTTGTAAGTTGTTTGCAGCACGAGAAGCTTCCGCAGATATTATCTAAGCACAAGTATTTTCCTATCTAATATTGAACGATAATATAATACCAATCTAAAGGGACAACAATAAGGTGAGGTAACGGTAGCTAACAGAATCCACACCAAAAAAAAGGAGACCCTTACTAAACAATGTTTTGAATGATTTGAACAGATGAAAATGAACCTACATTTGTGCTCGCACTGACCACAGGTGAGAATATCAGGATGAGTAATAGGTTCTTTGTCTTCTTTTCTTTGGCCACATACTCCACAACGGCAAGATGGACAGAACCACTCACCTTTTGGAACATACTGTAGAGGAAAGACCAATTAAGATGAAGTGAGGTAAGAATCTCAAACTTGTGATCATCAAAAGTATAACAAGTTCTGGTGAATGAGAAAAGAAATACAAAAAAACAAAAGATTGATAGAGAAGAAGAAGAAGAAGCTACCTTCAATCCAAGGCAACTCTTGTGAAATGATGATGGACATTCGTCACATAAGATTAAATCACCGCCATAGTGACACACAGTGCAAATGTTATCATTCTTGCCTCGATCTCGATTTCCCTTTATCCTAAGGCATGTTTCTGTTCTACAAGTCCGCTTCCTTCTTTCATGCATAATTTGCATCTGGCAATCTAGAAGAGACCTACCATCATCCAGAAATATATTGGAAGCAGGTTTGTGGTCACTACAGCCAGCATGAGTATCATTGAAGCCAGCAGCATGACTCTCAAAGCAGCTAAGAGAAAACACCTTTTGGCAACAGCTGCACTTGATCCCCTCTCTACTTATTTTCCCTTCTGCCATTGAAGGGCCACCCTTTCTGCTACAATAATGTACTTTTTCCCTTGGCAAAACTACATTATTGTCTATCAACCAGGATAAGACAGTTCGCGGATTCTGGTGTGTGGAATTAGGAGTAACCACTTCCTGAACTCGTTTGCTTGACCTGAGCACACGAGTTGGCTGACTACCACCAGAACCATTTTTAAACCCAGAGGAAGATGCAGATGCCTTTCGCCTTTTCAACTTTGAAGGGTTAGCACATTGATCCTTTAGGCGTCCGTGAAGTAAGTGAGGTGTACTGTAGCTACGAATTCTCTTCCTTTTGCGTTTTCTATTTGCTGCAGAAAATATTTTATTTTTAGTCAAGTGGCCTGCATCTTCCTCGATGACATATCTACATTTGGCAGGTCTTTCTTCAGAATTTTCTTCATCCATACAGGCTTTGCAGGCATTCAGAAGTGAGTTATATACATTTCCTTTGGGTGATTTGAAGCGCAGGTTATTTAATGATCTTACTTCTGAGTAGTAGAACTCCCACCCCACAGCAGAGAGGTGCTTCTTTGCTTTAGACCGCAGTGCTTTTGCTCTCTCACTTCTGGGTCCCCTTGTGGGAGAGTCTACATATGCGACAACTGCTTGAGGGCAATATTCTGGTTTGTAAATGAATACCTTGGGCTGTAACTTGGAATTGGGAAAGGGAGACACTACATGTTTTGGACAATAACGAGGATGCTGAATCTCTTGTGGTTGTTCAGTGACAAGAGGCTGTCCATGTGAACCATCCTGAGGTGCATCTTGAGAGATTGCAAATTGTGAATCATTCGAGGACTTTCTCAAGTTACTGCACACTTTAACAAGAGAGTATTCGGGTTGTCCATTGGGCGGCAAGTACCGGAATCTATATCTGCCCTTATCTATCATATATTCTACTTTCCAACCCAAATATAAAAGATGCTTCCTAATAGCTCTTTGTCCCTTACGCAAGTTTACATACTCATCAACAGCACCAGGGCAAGACTCTTTAGGAAGTTCTGCAGGTAGCCACTTTGCTGGTCTTCTGCCTTTGGATTTAGAAACACAAATTCCATCACTGCTAATATCAGATTTGGCAGAAGAATGTTCTTCTAGATATGAAGGTACTCCAGACAAAACCTGATGTAGCACAAACACCCCTTTATTTTGCAAGGATAAGTTTGAGTTCTCCAAAACGTTCATCTTTGGTAGTTCATCCTGTTTGACTGAAATCAATTGAACCACGTTAGATTTATCTTGTATGTATTGCACACAGGTAGAGTCTGGAACGATAGACAAACCTTCACTTTGTTCATCAGTAACCCCAGCCCTACAGTCCAACACATTCTTCATAAAAGCATCACGATCAACTGACAAATTACTATCCAATGGATTGCCAACAGGTACAATAGCAAGAGAGTCTGCGATATATGATTTAAGATTCACATTAGCATCCAACACACACTGAGTTGACTCAAACTCTACCTGAGATTCTCTTGACAAGCATCCTGACACTTCTAACCGCTGACAAATTTCATCCGCAGTGATGCTCAAGTTATCATCAATTACCTCTAACACCAGCTCCTCCCATTGATATCTCATTGGAGAAGTCCACTCCCTCACCTTCTGAAAGCCCTCTTTTAATCGAACATCATACCAAACTTGCTTTACAGAGACAACAATGTAACTCTGTTGCTCATATTGTTCAATCAACTCGAGAAATATCCAAGTCCCACGTCTCCGCCAATTCTCTGTAACCGCATCCCAGTCTTGAGTAAGTCTTATAGTGTCAATTCCAGTTGTTAGTTCATCTCCCAAATCCGGAAAGAATATCCTCCTCTTTTCTGAACCATCTTCGTGATCAAAAACCACTCCTTCCCACCAAGCATCCCGATGATACACATCCACACAGAGTCCATAGGGAAGGTCCCATATCCCTACCTCAATCTTAGGCGGCTTTGGCCTTATACTTCCACGATGGTTACTCTGCTCATCAGTCACAGAATCAAGGCCATCCAAAATGGGTGAAACACAAACAGCATCCACAAGATTACCAGACCCATCATCACATAGAATATGATCGTATTTTACTTCACGACAACCTTTGGTGCATGCAGTGATAGTCCCAGGGTGCCACGACCCCTGAAACCCTTCTTCCTCATTCCTCACCTACAAAAATTAAAAACCTTAAATTCCTGATGAACAGAGAAACCCTTCTTCTTCATTGCATTGGTTGTCCTGTTTTCATTCTTAATCACACACGGCCATACATGTATACTTGAATAGTATCTATGCTTCTACTTCTGATATTGCTACTTTTTCCCCCCTATCCAGCTTGAGACTAACATTAGTAATAATAGGAAGAAAACCGTATATGAATCTATTTTCTTCGGTAACTTAAGCTCTCGGCTATATCTTTAAATGACCTCTGGCTATAACTTTCTCTTTTCTGACTCTAGTTTGTTCTCAAACACTGAATTCTGCAATTTGATCTGGTCAAGAATATACTTTGAGGCCTCCAGAAAGAGTCCGAAGATTTAAAATGCAATTCTTTTTGGGAAGAAACGAATACATATGTATATTGCACAAGAGAAAAACCATATTCACAAGCTTCAGACAGACTATTTGAACCCAAAAACAAACAATGACGCCTGAAATTTATACTTTCACCAAGCAAGCAATATATTCTGGAAAGTAATTCTTCGTGGTCAAATGCAGACAGTTAATTCAGTATATGTTCAGTAGAAAAGACTTGTCACTCGTTTTGAATGCAAAAAAGGCTAGTTTTGCATTAACCCCAAAGTCCATAACAAAATTGTCAATTTTGAACCCAGATATCATTCAAGCCTGCAACGTGAAACACAGAAGGAAACATAGTAATGAACCATGATCGTAGAACACGCCAAATTGGTAAACAAAGTAACACAACCCAAGTTAATAACAGAAACACAAACCCAGTTGACCCAGTTGCACACACTCAAAACCACATTCAAACAAAACCCAACATTCAGGAACCCAAAAAAAAAAAAAAAACACAAAAACCCTTTGACAGAAAATCCAAAATTCCCAATAATAACATGTCAAATATTTGATCTTTCTGACAAAAATAGAATGAAAATCACAGAGAGGAAGCTGCATTACCTCAACTTTGGCACCAAAAAGTAACTTCCTTTGATTTTGTGTGAAATTACGGTTTCTCTTATTAACACGCCGGCCCTGTTCTTCAAGGGCCATTGAAATCCAGCCACAGTCTCCACCAAGAGAGAGAGAGAGAGTTTAAGGTTTTAAGTATGTGAGAGAGAATTATGGTATGGAAGTAATTGACTCTCTCATTCTTGGGCATATAAAAAGTTTAAACCTTTTTGTTTATCCAAAATAAAAATAAAAAAGACATAAAGAGGGGGGTTTCAAATCTTGATGAGTGACTTTGGTGTCAAGAAACAGACTCTTCTGTGTCTCATCCCACAGTGGTCAGAGACTGACACTATCCCCAAATAGCCTACTTTCGTCCCATGCTATTAAACTCTGTGCCCCTCTTTTTCTGACTTCCACGTCAGCTTCTTACCACGGATTCGTGACGTGGCGGTATGTTATTGGGTGAGATTGAGAGTCTGGGTGCTCTTGTGCTGGGCGTGGCGCCCAAGTTTCAAGTTTTGGATTTGGGTCTGTGGGATTCTCGCGGTGGATTGTGGGCCGTTGATACGGTTATGATGAGATGGATCAAGTGAAGAGAAACAGAAAGGGAGGTGTTGAATGTGAAAGTTTCTAAGGTTATTGCGAGTTTAATGGAAGAATCAATTTTTGGGGGAAACGTTTCCTAAACTAAAGCACCTAAAGTTGCATCATAATTGTATGTGATTTCTAGAGTGGGGAAAATCTTTTCAATTTCATGGTTTCAATTTCATGTCTATAATCACGATCATCACATTTCATCTCACTCGACATATATGTTATTTGGTTATCGAAATTTATTTTTTCTTTAATATATTCGGAAGTTGTTTGCGGGTGCTTTAGACGAGATATTGTCGGCAGATGGGGAAAAAGAAATGTTATGCATGTTGTTTCATTTGTATTTGTTGACGCAATTGGCATGAATTAATCATCATTCATTCATCAATGCATGATTTGACTCACGTACATTCCAAAGAACTAAACAACTCCTGTGTTGATAGTCATGATGAAACGATTTTCGCGCCAGTCCAAAATGAACACCCTAATCATCATGTAGCTAGCTTGATAAAGATTAGACATTGCTGTTAGATCTCCCGCTAGATTGATTGAACTGTTTGGTAGAGCATAGGGTAAAATTTATCTCTCCTTAAATTGATGGAACTATAAAACAGTTAATTTGTCAATAGATCTAGCTGTGAGAAAAAAACCCTAGAGGTTGCGAGCAAAAGTCGAAGATGCATCCCTGTCCGGCGGCGTGCTCTCTCGCCGTCGTCGGACAGGCCTTGTCGGCCCCGTGTGGGTTCAGAATAAGCCAGCTTCCCCTATCGAGATCCTTGATCGTGATGGGGAACTTTTGGTGGCGGTTTGCAGGGTGAGGAAGGGTGAAGGCAGGGCTATGCTTGGATGTTGGTTCTCTCGTTGTTGGTCTGATCGACGGAGGGGATGGGGTGCGCTGCAATGGTTGTGGCTGAGAACTAGAGCGATCGTGGTGGCGCGGCTAGGCTTAGATCAGATCGCTCCGATCTGGTTATGATTTTTTAGATCTGGTCTGGAGGTGAGGTTGCAGAGCAAGGGTTGCATTCTTCCGCGCGAGGGGGAGGGCATAGTGGGTTGGGTGCTCCGGCGATGCAGGCGCGGCCTAGTAGGTGGTGAGCCGTCGGCGACGGGTGGCGATGGGATTGACTAGGTTCTACGAGCACTGTGTTTTCTTCTTGATTCTTCTGTGGAAGCTTGGGCCTTGTCTCATTATTTGGGCTTGGCTGTGGTATTGTGTTTTTTAGTTGTAATTTTTTTAAAGTTTACAATAAGTCTTGATCTCTATCTGATCTGGATACGTGGGTTACATATCCCGGCTTGCGCGATTTGCGTACCATGTTTGCTCTTGGAAGGCGGCGAGTTCCTTGTTTCGTCAAATGGTCGCAACCTCCCAGTGGCAAGATGAAACTTAGTGCCACTGGTAATCTATTCCAGTGGCAACATAGTAGGAAAGCTGTTAGACATAGTAACTTATGGCTCTGTATGAGCATTGTCTTTCTGGTATGTCGCAAGAATTGTAAAGCAAATGGAGTAGCCAATATTGTTGCATTCTTTGCTAAATGGTGCTTGTTAGAATGCATAGGATTGAGAACGTACTCCTGATATTATTTCGGGATGTTCAGGCAATATGGGGTTTAGGTTTTATGTCCTCCCCTTATATTTTGCGGTTTCGTTAATGGTTAAGGCATGAGGGCGGCCGTTTTAGCCCATTTTCAAAAAAAAAAGAAAAAAAAAGAAATTGTTGTTAGATAAGCTTTGAACTGTTGAATCAGTCACCTGGCATGGAAATAGTTGTAGAAACATCTGTTGTAATCTTATCTATAAGACTATAACCTTATTATTTGGGGTTGTTCTTAGAGCAAGTCCAACAGATTCCCTAAATGCTTTGATTTTCTCTATTTTAGAGAATATGGGGTCATTTTTCACTCCAACAGCTTCCCTATCTCATTCCCTAAAATAGAGAAAGAGATGAAAGAGAACCTTTGCTTCCCTATATTTACAGATTCCCTAAAAATATTTAGGGAAAGAAGAATTGAATGTTGCACATTCTTCAAGACCCAAAGATAAGAAAGAAAACATAATTTATTATAAAAAATAAACTTTTATATTTTTATACTTATTATTATATTGTAATAAATGAGGATTGTTGTTGTAATAAATATTTGAATCTTTAAAATAGGGAAACTGTTGGATTTGGTATACAAATTTTTTAGAGATTTTGAGTTTTGCTTTCCTATTATGTAGAAAATATAAGGAAGCTGTTGGACTTGCTCTTACAGTATTTTTTTTTAACAAATGGGGTTTTTCTCAAATTAGTAACCGATCGAAACAAAATTATGGAACTATGGAAGACTAGGTAAGTGGGTACAAAGCTACTGGCCTAATTGACCAAACAGAGCGCAGGATAGGAATAGCTAAAACCTATCAACTAGCTAGTTAGATAAAAAGGCTGTGCTTTGATGAATATGAACCTTCACGTACGATTGCAGGGCCAGGCTAACATGTCCTTCATGCCCTATAAGTACTGCAGGCCGACCTTCGCGCGCGTATATCGTCTCTGCAAATTAACTGACCTACTTATCAAGCTATAAGAGAAAGTTCTTAATTTGCTCACTTAAGTCACCTTTGTAGAATTGTAGGTTATACCAAGTTATTAACCAATTTATTTACATAATATGTATACATTTATCCTTATAAGAATCTTGACGATTTAAGTATATATGTGTCGTACATATTCTTTAAAATTATAATTACATGGTAACCATTATTTGATACTGTATATAGCCAGCCTTTGGGAGTTTGGGAAACCAAACATTGAAACATTGACGGACGTCGGGACGTATATACGGAACTGAAATTGTCTCCAGAAAGTTATAAGGAAAATGTTGTAGAGAATTTCCAAGGGCTAGAGGGCGTTGTTGCTTGAGACTTTGAAAACTCAAAGGTGAATACGTAGTTCGGACAAAACTATCCTCAAAATGTAATAACGTGCTTGTATATACTTTGATTGAGTTTGTGTTGAATATGATTTATGGCATTTAAAACTGCAATTTACGGTTCATTAAGTTAAACAGTTTTATTTTGTTCATTGATTTAATATAGTTTCGATACTTTAACGGTAATCAATTTAGCTAAATTTTTGTAGAAATGAACTAATGGACCTATAAATAACTAAACGGTCAAGAGCCAAATCAAGAAAATGACTGACATAAACCTAAATACTTAGTTTTAGGACTTAAATTAATGCTTAGCTTTCAAGTTGAGTAGCACTAGAGGGGCTTGCCAGTTGCCACTTAAGGACAACTCACAATTGTTACTTGGACCAAAAGAATCTGTTGAGAACTAAACATCTCTAAGCTTAAATCTGTCAAGGCCAACCTTATAGCCAATACTCTTTATGTCTTGCTGCACTTGTCCTTGAAAATCACTGTATGTAAAAGGCTTGTAGTTCGAGCTTCGAATCACACTGCCTTCGCCAGGAAACACAAAGTAGCAAACTGATATGCGCTCTCTGTATTCGTTCACCTTCACCCTGTGTTTCACACTCGTGTATTTGTCATCGCTTATCGCCTGGATTGATCAAACATCAATTCACTAAGCACAAGTTTAACAACAACTATAATCATATATAATGAATCTATCTCATGAATAATGGACATCTAGAATAGTTAACCTGCATCATATCTCCAAGATTGACGACCAGAGTGTTGGGAATGGGTTTCACAGTGCACCAGTGATTGTCTTTGAGCACTTCAAGGCCGCCAACCTCGTCCTGGTTCAGTATGGACAGCACTGAACTGTCAGTGTGCACGTCCATTCCCCATGCAGACTTGTTTTGGTTTTTAGATTTCGTAGGCCACTGTGGGTATCGGTATACACGTACTAAACCAGTAGATTCTGATAAGTTTGATTTGGAGTCACTTGGATCCAGACTCAGGTTCTTGGACATACCTTCAAATAGGGTTCTGCCAATTCTAGCTAGATGCTTCCCATATTCTTCTAGCAAATGGCTTAGATATGGATAAAGCAAGAGTCATTACCCTTTTGTGAAGCAATCTCGCTCACGTACAAAAATAAAATCAAGAAAAACACAATATAACTATACAGAAAAAAAGCAGGTTAATTACATCCCTCGAGGCATCGATAAAAAAATTACTTAATTATAAGATTAATTTCAACTACAAAATCTACGCATGCACATTTTACTGATGAAAACTAAAAACTGTATCCGATCGAGTAAGAACATTAAACATTTAAGCCCTATGTATGTCGGACTGTGATTCCAATATAAGAAAAGAGTCAGTACTAGTGACTGTATACCATGTACCTTGTCAACTTCTGGCTAATACGTACACCCACCAATCAGATTTGTAAAATTTAGCTTGACGGAAAAAGACGAACGCTTTGGTATTCTAGTCAGATACAGCTAGTTTTCAAATACAAATTCTAAACTATACGAAGAAGAACCTGAGTAGGGTCGTGAATTGTATATAACAATAGGGATGTCCGAAATTGTAACTCACACACCACTTTTCATTTTTAATAATAATTTTAAATCATAAAGACAAAATTTAAATCATTAAAGACAAAATTTAAAAAAAAATGAGTGTGTGGATCACAATTTGAGATGTGTGGATTTCACTTCTCTAACAATATTGGAACCAAAGAACAGTGAACACAGAGTGTAACAAAATTGACTTGGGAGTATATACGTGGTACGTACCAGAAAGAAGCAAGTATAGGATCGTCAGTTTGAAATCGAGGCAGTTGACTGAGAGGCACGTTGAGACCTTCGACCAGATTGATATTCTGGAGTTTTCCGGCATCCCCAGTCGGAGTAAGGGCAGGAGTACCCCAGAAGTACGAAAAAGGATTCGTGGTAAGGGCCTGTTTGGATTCAAAGGGAAGTGAAAAAAACGTTCTGGCAAGGTTTTGGAGTTGAATCAAAAGGCTTTCAGGAACTCCGTGGTTCACTAAACGAAAAAGACCCCATTGCTTACAAGGCTCCTCAAGAAGCTTGCAGTCCCCAAGCTCAAGGCACTGGAGATCCACGACTGGTATAGGATCTGAGTCGAGGTCGAGGGCCCCACAACCCAAATCGACGATCTTGGCCGGGTGGCTCAGTAGGTTGCGAAATGGAGGAGGATAAGATTCAAAGCTCATGTTTCAGTGAGAGGACAAGGAAGGGGTTGCAATACCCTGTTCGCTGATCGGACTCTTAAAGGATTAGTCTTTGAGCTTAGAAAGTATTTGGATACGGCGAACCTGTTCAGAATAAAAAAAAATGGTCAGAGAGAAGAAGGTGGAGTTGTTTCAGAGAGAGATGGTGGAGTCTGTTGTGGTGTTCATCTTCTTCTTCTTGTGCTGGTTATAATAGGAAGAAACACCAAGCTGGAGCAGCCAGAATGTGACAATATAACCATATTTTAATGGGGGCCAATGTGTTTTTATTCATGGGAGGTAGGGACCTAGGGTTTTGTTTTTGTGTGGTGTGAGAGTGACGTCGACACGTGTTGCATGGTCCTCCGGGTAGTCGGGTTTGGGTCGTGGTCTGATGAGAACCATTTTTGCCCTGTACGTGTGACCCTAGCAATCTATGAAACGATTGACCCTGATGTCTCCCCAATTGTTCTGAACGGAAAACGATGTTTATAGAAAGGACGGGTTCGCATCGGCCCGGCTGTAGTGCCAGAAGGAGTGAATGATCAAGATTTTCGCTAGTTACTTTGATTGTAATATATTTTACCATCGGTTGATTTTCTTGTTTGATGTATGAAAAGTAAACTATGCATGTTCGTGGTGTTGAAACTACATATTATCGTCTATGGTTTCACGTGTTTATTAAAACACACCATCAACCATAAATTTTGACTTCTGAAAATAGTAATGCAGATGGCATTATTCTTTTCATTTTGTTTTGAGGCAATTTCTTACTGCCTTTTCAATCCATAGAAATCAAAAAAAAATTTAAAAAAAATTCAAAGTCAATAATAAAAATAATTTTGGAGTTTTATGAAAAATCTTTGAGACGTATATGACACAAAACACATGCACTAACTATAGTACTCATTTGCCAATTTGGCTACTTTAGTAAAAACAAAAAGCATAATGATTAATCCTCCGAAGAAAACACAAACTCAATCAGTCATGTGGGTGTGAATCTTTATTTGTTATAATAATTCCAAGAGCTAATTACATTATTCTAAAAAAAGAAAAAGAAAAAAAAAGAGCTTTATTGCTCGAGCTTTCCCCGAATGATCGTATTCATTACAGGCCGCAGGCCCAAGGAGAAAGGAAAAAAGAACTAGTATTAGAGGCCCACATTCTAAAGCCCAATTTGAAGTGCCGACTCATCTTTTCTGGAAACAACGGATATTCTTCAATTTCTTCATCTATATATAACCAGCGTCTGTCTCTCGCTCTCTCTAGGTTCTTCTAAAGTTGTGTTCTTAAGAACAAAGAATAGCAGAACCTTGGTCCATTGTTCCTCAGAGTTCGATTAAGGCTCTTCTCCGTAACACAGGTTAGTGCCCCAACCCCCTTGTTCACAGCTTGAACTGTACCAGTTATCCATCATATGTTTCGAACTTAATGTTCTTGATTTTGATTTCTTAGTATATATTCTTATATATACTTCGGTTTGGGAGGTTTCGATAAAGATTTTGACTTTATTTTTCATCGGATGAGTATCAATGTAATTGCTGTTAGTATTTGGATTTTACCTCCAAAATTCGCTGGTTCCGAATTTACTCGAACTGTGATTATTAGGATTTGGCAGTTGCACTGCTTTAATTTTCAATATTCTTATCAAGTTTTGTGATTGATGATAGTTGAGAATTCTGCTAATAATTCCACACTACGTCTTACGTTGATTTAATGTTTTCTGTTTCTAGAAGTTGGGTAGTCCTCTTGCCATGTAAGTTGTTATCTTGGCATCGATTCGAGCAGTGGCTCTTCAGGAATGTTATGTTTAGAGATAAATTTTTCATTCGTTGTCTCTCCTTTTTGAACCTGTTAGATTGTTTTTTGGATTCTGCCAAACCTAACTGTTTAGACAGAAATTTGTGCTTTCGTCTTACTTTTGGTCGATTTAAGAGTCTAACGAAGCTAGTTTTTGAGGCTGTCTACTTATTTGTAGCATCGGCTTTAGGATGGATTCAATATGGTAGACCATGTTGGAGAATCCCAGTTTTTATGAGATTATAGCGGATAGACCAGACTAGTACAACGATCTTATACTTTCAGATCTTTACTAGATGCATTAGACTGTTGTTCAGATTGTGCTAACTCTTTAGGAATATAGTCCCACCTTGGCCAAGTTCAGTGTATATTTAGACTTTAGATACTTATTGAAGTGTGCTCTTAATAGCATCAGCTTTTATGTTGGATTAGGTGGTAGACAACACTGGAGAACTCCTAGGGTCACGGAGAAAAGAGATTATGTAACCGAGTGTTGTGCAAGTCTTGCTTTAGCTGAACTAAAAGTTTGTTTTTAAATAGCTTGAGTTATAGTGTGGATATTTTATAGATTAACAGAAAACATCAGCTTCCAAATGTATGTTCCTTTCAGTGTGTTTTTCTTCCTGATCTTCATTTGCTTCACTTTATGTCAACAAGGTACAGTTGCTAATACTTGTTACATATATGCAGATTACAGCATAGTGAGTGATGGCCAAGCATCACCCTGATTTAATCATGTGCCGGAAGCAACCAGGAATTGCCATCGGGCGGCTCTGCGAGAAGTGTGACGGTAAGTGTGTTATATGCGACTCTTATGTGCGCCCTTGCACGCTTGTGAGGGTTTGTGATGAATGCAACTACGGATCATTTCAGGGTCGTTGTGTTATTTGTGGAGGAGTCGGGATTTCTGATGCTTACTATTGCAAAGAGTGTACGCAGCAGGAGAAAGACAGAGATGGATGCCCAAAGATTGTCAATTTAGGGAGTGCCAAAACGGATCTCTTTTATGAACGGAAGAAATATGGTTTTAAGAAGAGATGATGAAGGGATTATGGTTGTTGGGGTTGGGGCAGAGCTGAATACACTTTGCTTTTGAAAGAAAATATATTGGATACAATCGTATTTGAGCCATGTTTTCTATTCTCATTCTTAGTTTGGTCGGAAAAGAAGGAAGGAAAACCTCAATGTACAACTAGTCCTAGACACCTACCTTTGTAAACATTTTAATTTATGTTAATAATTCGCATGACTAGGGGCTGTTAGTCTATTATATTCGGGATTCTTACATGATCAAAATGCACAAAAACCGTATTTTACAAACTTCCTTTTCCCATGCTTCATTTTAAATGTTGTTAATCCTTGTTCCTTGTTTAGCCTCTTCATGTTATCTTAATATTTTGATGTCATGCAGGCTACATGTTAAAGGAGGAATGGAGGATCAACCATTTCTCACTACAGTATGAATTCTGGTCATAAATTGCTGAGTTTGTGTACCAGTATGTTTATTCAGTTTTGTTGAGTTGTTGGAGTAAACTGAATTTATTTTTGCCAAGTAACATATTGAATGGAAATAGGTTTTAACTTTTTAGGAAGAAGGTCTACCCAACAATTCGCTGTTGACAGATGCATTATCCAGACTAGCTGATAGTTTCTAGCTGGTAAATACAAGCTCTGTGTCCATTCACCATGAATGCTATTCTTGTAGCGTTCTTGATGTAGTTTGGTCCTTGATCAAATTTATCTTTGTCATGTAGTTTTGACTTTGATGAAAATTACAACTATTACAGATATTTTGAAAACAAATTATATCATGACATTAACCGAGACAAGTTATAAACGTAGAAGGACGTTAAGATCAAATTTAATTCCAATTTTCGTTGTATAACCGGACCATATTTGTTAACGTGTAAGGAACAAAAGTTACAAAACCGATCAACACAGTAATCCTTTTACATGTCAATACGTAACAAACTCAACACTACGTACGTATACATTGATGATGATCGATGAGCTATCTTGGCTCTGCTCCTCCCATTTCTCTTTGCCTCTCTCTCTCTCTCTCCGTACTAAATAAAAACAAAAACAGGTAGACGAGCAGATTTAGAGGCAGCGGGGTGACCCTAACTCTACTCCAGGAGAATCAACGCAGAGATCGATTCGTCGTCGTTTGGTGTTCGATCTCTGACGAATTCCCAAGTCGAAACAAGAACAAAGAAATGACTACATGTTCATATCGATCATCATGTCATTATCTCATCTTCTTCATGATTCTCCTGGGCTTGGCTTCAACCTCCTCCTCCGCCACCTTCCTTTCCAGTAATTATATTTATACGAACACCCTCTTTCTTTTAATTAAAATTTCTCTAGCTAATCATAAATCTCTCTTTGTTTAACTAATTATTTTCAAGTTTTCATGATCTGGTCATCATATTTACTCGGAAATTTGTATAATTTTGCAGATCATATATTTGATCCTCCTCGTGGACCCTTTGGACGTTCCCTTCTTCAAACCCAAAAAAGTAATGATCATTTCGGTTCTCATTCTCTTGGTTCCATATGCCATTTTATTTATCAGACAATGCATTCACTCTCACCAATTCATTGTGTTCAAAACGTCTTTGTGTGTATGATTGAATCAGCTGGATCTAATTATTTCTCCTTCTTCTTTGATATACTGGCCGAAGTATTAATCGTGATGAATTCACATCAATCTAGTCTCTCTAATTTTTTTGCTTTTGAATGCATGTGTTTATCTCTTGCAGATTAGTATCTAGACAATAAACCAATCAATATGGACGAATTATATATCTTAGGCACAATGACCATGTTGTATCTAAGGCATTGTTTCATGATCATTGATCAAGTAAGATAATATTCCATTATCGAAATTCACATACTATTTCTGTGCAGGTTGCCCTGTGAACTTTGAGAATCAGAACTACACAGTCCTTACAAGCAAGTGCAAGGGACCAAATTACCCACCCAAGATCTGTTGTGATGCCTTAAAGGAATTTGCCTGCCCTTTTGCAGAGCAGGTCAGTGACGAAAAAAGTGATTGCGCTGCAACCATGTTTAGCTACATAAACATCTATGGGAAATACCCTCCTGGCCTTTTTGCATCTCAATGTCACGAAGATAATAAAGTTGGCCTTAAATGTGCTGATGCTGAGCCACCAAAACCCAGCAATAGAGCTTCCCCGGCAATGGCTGCACCAGCTACTCTCGTAGCAGTGGCTGCTGCCTTGCTATTATTATGTTTACATTTCTTTTGAGCTGCTGCTGATGCTGATGCTCGTCGGCGTACAAGATCAACCAACTACTTGTAACCCAAATCTGATTCAATCGTTTCCTCATTTATTCCACCAATTTGTATACTAGTTCAATTACTTAACTCTAACTAATAGTATTAATTTGTTACATGCTCGCTAGACGGCACACACAGCATCCAGTATTTGATCATATGCATATTTCTGTTCTACCCCTTGTAGTTTTCAGTCACCAAGCTTATAACAGAGTTCAATATCTATGCTACGTACTTTGTGATGCAACCTGGTATTGATACGTCTGATATCGAAGACTCAAATACTTGTACCCCTTTTGATTCCTCCGAGGGAATTGCAATGTTAATATGCAAACTGGTACTTTGTTATCCTCATCTTTTGCCAAAGTGAGGATGGAAATCAGTTAAAAGAACATGTATACGTACGCTTCGGCAGATTTAAAGCCAATCTCTCATCTTCTCTTGAACTTTTGTTGAACATCAGCTTAGGTCTCATTCCATAAGCAATATCAGATTATCAGGAGAGAAGTACATATCTTATTACATGTTTTTCACACTAAACTCTCTAAGGCCCCGTTTGGTTAGCAGGAAAGTAAAAATGAGAAATTGATTTATTTTCCATTCCAAACAAATATGGAATAGAATATGTTTTAGTATTTCCATGTTGGTGTTTGGTACATATTGGAAATTAAATGATGGAATCAAGTATATTAATTCTTATTGTAATGTGTGGTAAGTTATTATAATGAAACACAAGTTATATTTTTTCAATAATGTCCCTTTATAATTTCCAAATGGATGCGGCTATTTCCACCCCATTAAATGCTCAGTTCACCCCACGTCTAATTTTTTACCATTAAAATTCCAATTCTGCCATTAAAATTTTGTGAAAATCTAGTTTTTATTTTCTTTCTTTTAACTTACAATTACAAAAATGATAAAATATATACAAATATTTCATCAATATAATTGACGCATACCTCCATTCTTCTCAAACCACATCCTATGTTCTCCTCAATCTCTTTCTTGAGTTCTTTCTTTACGATTATGAATATTATATATATATGAAATACTATGTTTGAAGCCATAAATAAAATAAAAATAAGAATGAACAATCTCATATATCACACTGTATAACCACCATGTTGAAGATTG
>NC_020493.1:13070408-13071086 GCF_000184155.1 Fragaria vesca subsp. vesca | reverse complement strand
GAAAGAAGAATGAACCATTCATTAGATATATTTTGCAATGCATTAGCAAGAAGTTGCCGTTTTCTAATCTAAAAAAAAAAAAATGCAATTAGCAAGAAGTCTCCTCTCAGTATCACACATACGTTTCTTGCCTCCCCTCACCTCACCTCAACAAGTCTTTTTATTGCAACTTAAACAATAAAGAAGTCTTTTTATTGTTTATACCCTTGATAAAGAAGAAGAAGACTTCTTACCTCCCCTCACCCTCACCTCTGAGCAAAAGTCTATTTATTGTTTATTGTTTCCTCTCAACATTAACGATATATGTTGCAGACTTGTTGAAGTCCACTATTGCCCCCAATAGCTGAGCCAGTCTCTCACTGTCAACATCAAACGGCAAATTCACCACAAAAATCGTGGCCTCCTATGGTGGCTCCACCGGCGCCACCTCCTATTCTCTCTCCTCAAACACACCCTCCTCATATAAAGCCACTGTTGGAAGAGTGACTCGACGAAGCTCGGATTCGCCGGAGATTGCAGCAACCTTCATGGGCAAGGCATCGAGAACTTCGTTGGCTGAGTTCGGCGGCGGCGTTGATCGGGCTTTTGTCAGCGGCGTCGGGGAGAGAGAGAGAGAGAGAGAGAGAGAGAGAGAGAGAGAGAGAGAGAGAGAGAGAGAGACGTACGTACGTACGTACG
>NC_020493.1:13057170-13070388 GCF_000184155.1 Fragaria vesca subsp. vesca | reverse complement strand
AGAGAGAGAGAGAGAATCTGACTGATCCGTGGTGGAAAGAGAAAGAAGATCTGAAACAAAGTGGAGAAAGAGACAGAAAAGATATTAAGCATGGGTAATTTGGTCACGAAAAAAAATATAAAAAGTCAAAAAATTTGTTAGTGGGAATAGTCTCTAAAAGTTTATTGGGCTGATGGGAATTTTAAAAACTCTTTTTGTTAGTGGGAAAAAATGTGTAAATTTAAGGCTAATGAGAATTTTTCCTAAAATTTATTAGAGGATAATTTATGTAATTGTGGTTTTGACAGTGGGAATGGAATTGGAATACCCCCTGTTAACAAAGTAATTGAATTCAGATTTTATGAGGGAGTCAATTTCCGGTCAGATCTCTTTTTTTGTTTCTTTTCCGGTCTCTATTTTTCCATTTTGGTAAAATTCAAGATTTATTTGACTATTATTTTCTTAATCTTGACTTTTATCGTCACTAGGATTAAGGAACAATATATACTGGGATTATGGGAATAGTTTGACCAAATTTTTTCGCTTGGTATAAGTTAAGATGTTGGTTTCCAAGTTCCAACCCAGGTAAAAGAATGAAAATGATGATGGGATTTGGAGGAAGTCGACTGTCCTTGTTTCTCTTGCTTGTCTTTGTCTCAAGCTCTTCTGCCAGGAAGTTGATTACATTTCCAGGTAATATACACACACACAAACAATGATCAATGTTGTTAGGCATTATCTATTTTTCGTTTTATGTCTTTGTGTGGTTACGTTAATGTAGATCATGAGATGGTAGTGATCCAGAGCACGGAAGACATGTCCATGGTACTAGACGACTATCCTGCCCCAGGTGCTAGTCATCGGCATGATCCCCCTCACCATAATGGCGAATTCGGAAAAGTCGACGGTGACAACGATAATGGCGATTCCGTCATGTCCATGGTATTAGATGACTATCCTGCCTCAAGTGCTAGTCATCGACATGATCCCCCTTCTCATCCTCCTCCGCATAATAACGAATCTGACATACTGTCTATCGTACTAGACGACTATCCTGGGCCAAGTGCTAATCCTCGACATGATCCTCCTCCTCATCCCCCCACTTATAATGGCAAAACCGGCAAAGTTACCGGTGACGACGACGATGGTGCATGACATCAAAATGGCTAATACATACATCGGGCTACATACATAATAGTGAAGGGTCTTCAATGCAAATAGTGATAGACAAACTTTTCAAGAAAAAAAAATTGTAAAATGAGGGTTGCTAAATGGGGTTTAGGCTTTATGTCCCGCTGATAGGAGCATAAAATACGACAATTTTATAGTTTAACTTTTGCATTTAACTTGGCTATTTTCTTTTAAAAAGATCGTTTTAACTTTGTTATCTTCTTAGGTACTTCGTGGAGCAAGATAATGCAAATATGTGCTCAAGTGATGCAAGCAAGGCTTCCAATATGAAGTAGAGATGTCAAGGATGGAGTTTGATCACTCACATGGTCAAAAATATCAAGGAAAGGCGATGGAACCACTTCACCAAAACAGAAGCTGCAAACACAAAAAGCTGAAAAAATGGTTTCTGCTTATTTTCTCCGGTTTTCAAGGCTTATTTCCATGCGGTTCCGAGAAAGGTTTCACCAAGATGACTACCCAGATTTGTAGAGGAGCATTTGTAGATCAATTTGGACTCAAGAATCATCCAAATCGGTGATGTCATCTGGGAGTTATGAAGCTCCAAAGTTGGACAGAAAATCAGCAGTTCCGGGAAAGCTGTGCAGCAGTCAAGTTCAAGGCAGTGTTTGGGCTGGATTCTGAGAAGCTTTCTTGGGGGTTTTTGCACGATTTTGAAGAGTGATATCATTAATATAATTTTCCCAAAAGCCAAGTCCAGATTATATGTGGAAGACATTCAAAAGCTGGCCCAAACATTGATTCTAGTCAAAGAAGGAAACATGGTCTGAAAAGGAAGCTTTGAAGACTTGGAGACTACTTAAGACAGAACCCTAATACCAAAACGAGGGGAGGCCGTCATACTGCAAGAGAGCCTTCACGTTGCTGCATCGCACAAGAATCCATCAAGGGGAAGTCGTCAAGATCATCATCATTCCTTCATTTCACAGTTTTCTTCTTCCCTTTGTAATCTTTAACTTTCGAATTTATTTTCTCTGTGTGATTTCTACAACGATGTGTGGCTAGTTTATCTTAGTTAGGGGTGGAGGTTTGAAGCCCCGAATTATGCAATAAACTTTGTTTCACAACCTTGATTTCGTAATTACTTAGTTGGATTGTCTGTTTGGTTTTGATTTATAGAGAACTCTTGCTTGTTTATGTTCATGGATGCATACATAGAACATTATGAACTTGTGAGTGGGGCTAGAATTAGGTTGTTTAATCTTCTAAACGGTTAATACGGCTTAATTTAAGGTAGTAAAACCTATAGGACAATAGGTGAAACCAAATAGAGAGACTTGCATGCTAGGTAGGCGTTCCACACTAGTTTTGCATACTTGTTCAATCACTTCCATTGATCTTAATGCTTAGAATAACTTGTTGATAGGATAGCGTCTATACCTTGATTGGTTATTCTAAAGGCTTAGTAATGGTGCGTTCATCTTGCATAAGTAATTAAGGGAAGTAATAAGAATTTACGTAATGTGTTCACAGTTTATTCTTGATTGAACCTTTTCATAACTTGGTAATTAGAATCTTGGTTGTGTGGACTTTGTTGTAAAGCATATTCAGTGGTGAATTTCCTAAATCCCTAACCTCTTCTCTATCATATTTCTCAAACTACAAATCAAAACTGTTTTCTTATTCTTCTGTCTTCTGTATTTCGTGATTTATTTAGTATAGTAAACAAACTCCAAATCCCCTCAAATTTTGTGTGCGTGTTCTTCTGTGTGTCTAGTTTAGTTTTATAAATTTTCATAATTTTCTAAGTAGTGTAGATTAGGTAGTTAATTATATTTTAGTCTGCTGTTCGTCAGGAACAGTAGACACTTTTGTGACATTGTTTTTGTGTGTGAAATTAAATACCCTCAATCTCTGGCAATGAACGATCCTTGCTTCTTTATACTACAATCGACAATCTTTTGCAGGGTTAAATTGTGAGGCTATTTTAGCCGTACCACCCGCCTCTTGTATTCTATGGTTTCATTAATGGTTAAGACATGAGGGCGGCCGTTTAGCCCCTTTTCAAAAAAAAAAAAAATAATGGCGGAACACTCGTATGAATTACAAGCAATATATAGTAGAAGGCCTTTCATTAGTTTAGTAATTTATTATTAATTTATCTCATGTATATCATGTATGTGGCTCTATAATTCGAAGAATAGTTTTATATATCATATAGGTACAGTTCAAGAAACATGACATGTTATTATGATTAGTGTTATTGGAGACTAGATTTAAAGCATCATTCTTCGCTACACTAAACATAGATTGATTCTATGACTCTTCGTCTTTTAGTTCATGTAGAGGCTCTAACAAGGTTTTAAATTGTCCCAATTGAGTTTCTACTGCCTTTGATTCGAAATAGAAATACCATTTAAGGAATCTAATGACCCATGAGCCTTGGAAAACTTTGGCTACAGTTCTTGATATCGTTTGGAATTGAATGACCATTGAAAATACATTTATGTATTAAATTTGGATAGAAGAATACCCGAATGACCTAATTCTCATTCCTTACATACATTTTAGTAGTGGACAAAAAGATTGCTACACAGCTTGTACATCCGTACGTGTACATGAATCTAAATCTCGTAGAGCTAGCTTTCATTATATTTTTATACAAGTTGCCTAAAGTCAAACCGAAAGCGTACATGTCTCATGGTATTAATCTACTTTCTAAAATCCAAAGCATGTCAAGTCAATGGTGAAACTAATAAAAAGAATTGGGAGGGGGATGATCGACCATGAACTCTCATTACCATCCAAGCACCAGTGCCTTTGTCTTTTCATTCTGGTATAGTTTATGTATATATATCATTTTTTTTACACGATAAAAGACTAAACAACAATTACAAGGAGGACTCTCTCAAGCAGCCAACACTAACAAGGTCGAAATTCGTTAGGTCCATCACTTTACTATGAAGCATAGAGCACTTTATCGCCCAACTCGATTATCACCAGAGCTCTACGGAAAGAGAGGAGAGGAGGGTCTTGTCGTTCATGTCGACGAACGTGAGAACCATGAACATTTGTTCACACTAGCTAGTTTGGACGTAACTGCAATTGTCAACTCCTAATTTTAAACCTACCATATAATTAGAGTATTATCAATTCTCTATCATAGTAGAGGCCTTATATATATGTTTCTCAGTTCTCATTGTAGGAAGAGAGCTAGATAGAGTGGGAAAACAAAGGGAAGGAAAATGGGATTTGGTGGTATTCGGCTGTGCTTGTCTCTCTTGCTGGCTTTTGCTATAGTCTCTTCTGCTTCCAGGAGCACCATTCATCCATTTCCAGTTTCAGTTTCAGGTATCTATAATTCTATATATCTATAATCTATTAGGTTGTTCTCCACCTTTACTAGCATCTTCTTCCATTACTTGGTTCATGCATGCCCTAATTAGATCGTTTTTTCATTAGTTTCTGGCCTGGTTTAGAGGGGCGGTTCTGAACTTCTGATTGATTTGCTCTTCCGAATCAGACTTCCATTAAACTGGGTTCATGAAGCTAGCTAATTACTTCTTCCTCGTGAATATGTGAGGGGATCAGATTCATTTGTCGATGAACACTTTAAGCTAGCTAGCAGATCATTTTTTAAGCTGAGATTAGGGAGATCTGTGTAAAATCTATAAACTAATACAAGCTTGAAATTGCAGAGTTAATATATATTATCACTAATTAGGAGGTATTTAACTCTGCAAGTGATCGAGCTGTAACACGTCAGGTATCGATTCCATTGTCTGCCTTAATTTGAAATCCATGGATGTGCAAATTTTGAAGTTCGTGAAACACCAGTTGGATTCATACCAGTTCATACTGAAGCACTTGCATCCATACATCTCTGTCTGTAACTATATATTAATAATATAATTATATAAACACAGTTCATAAGCTAGGAGACGAAAAGAGTCACAGGCTTGATACCTTCTTGTTTGTTGGTATATATACAAATTCCACGGACCAACAATGACTTGTTGTCCTTTTCCTCACATTAGAGTGATTAGACCTAGCTGTTAATATATAATTCATGTAGACTGTTTTGTTAATTGTGTGTTTGATTGGTTGAATTATAGATAATGATGAGATGGTGATGACGATGGAGAGGAGGTCTTTGATGGCGAGCCTAAACGACTACGATGACCCGACTGCGAACCGCGGGCATGATCCGCCGTCTGTCTCCAAGGCCAAGGCCAAGCCCGGCAAAGTCGGTGGCCGGAAGGGCTAGCTCAATAAACGGCATGCTTAATAAGTTTTTGCTTAATTCTAGGGTCTTGTGTTAAGTTATTGGTATAATCTCATGCTTAATTTTTGGGTTCTTGCGTTTTGCATTGTATTGATCTGTACGTGTGGTTATTTATTTATTTTATTTTTTTGGAGAAAACGTGTGGTTACTTATTGTGTAATATATACTTGGATATGAAGTAATAACCACTTGCTTAATAATTATGGTAGAGGAGCTAGGCCTCGATCGGACTTAATCGGTCTTGATCGATTTGCAATAGAGCATAGTTAATTATGTTCATAATGCTTAACGCGTTCATCATTATGTTAAACTGATCGGACCAGGCCCAACCGGCCGTGAGGGGAGGTGTGTGGTGCGGCAACACAAAACCTAAGAATTTTGGAGATGATGGTAACTAAGGTTCATCGAGAGCCCTTCTAATGAGGATCTCTATAATGAGAACTATAGTTGAAGACTTTTCGGTTTATCTTACGTTTATCTTACTTTTCGATCTTACTTTTCGATCTTTTATCCCACATCTTAGCCGTTCAGTTTATAAGTATTTATGAGTAGATCATTTCTGCAAATTTTTTCTATTTTTCCTCTCTAGCTTTCGGGGGAGCTTTTGGTTTGTCGACCCTTCCCATTCTCCATATCACTTTGCTTTTCCCATGAGTTCAATCTTATATCCACATCTTAATCGTTCAGTTTATAGGTATTTATAAGTAGATCATTTCTGCAATTTTTTTTAATTTTTCCTCTCTAGCTTTCGGGGGAGCTTTCTGTTTGTCGACCCTTCCCATTCTCCATATCACTTTACCTTTCCCATGAGATGATACGGTGCTTCCAACACCTAGTATGGCGTTTTTTGTAAGTTCAATTCAACCATAATGAAAATCATTAAGGCATTCATAATTAGTGTGATGTACCAATTATGAACTTGAACGGTACATGTTTGGTTTGTCTATTAATTTGATATAGTTCGTTACCTTAACGATCACCAATTTGGCTGAAAATTTATATAAGTGATCTACTAATATAGACCTAAAAACTGAATAGATGAGATGTCAAAATGTGATCGAAAAATAGGTTTTTTAAATCATAAACCGAATAGCTCTCAACTAGTCTTTATAATAAAGGTCCTTATCAAAATGGCTCTCAAGGTTCAGCATACTAGTTAGCTAGCTAGAGTCTCAATTTGAGGGCTTTTGGGTCTGGATCTGTGCTAAGTCTTATAGCAACATGCTTGAATCCTTAGGGATTTGGTTGTGTCCGGCGCTTAATTACCTTGGCAGTGTTGTGGTTTATGGTCTTATGGGCTAAAGTTCATAAATTTATATCGAAGCTAGGTTTGTTATTAGTTTTTGCGTTCATGACTCCTTTATGACGTAGCCAGGAGCTCCTGGTAAGTCATGTTACGATGTATTTTCATTTACATTACTGCATTGACACCCTATGAATTTAAAAAAAAAAAAAAACAACAATAGACATAGACATTAGACATTTTTATTACAAGTTAACAAAAATCAAACAATTCAAATCAAGTCCCGATCGAAGAAGAACGGAAAACCCATACACAAGTCCACAAACATTCTTTAACCACATGAGCACATATCATGCATATAACCTTAAGCCATCATATTTTATAGGGTTAAATACTGTATAGTCTATGTGGTTTGAAGTCGACATCTGTTCAATCCTTCTGGTTTCATTTTAATCTGAATGATCTTTAAAGTCACGATTTTCCTTCTAGATAGTCATTCTGTCAATTTTCTCAATTAGATTGTTGACGTGGCTATTAAATTTTTTAATGTTTTTAACGGTCACGTCAGCATTTTAATAGAGAAAATTGACGGAAGGATTATCTGGAAGGAAAATCGTGACTTTAAGGACTATTCAGATTAAAATGAAACCAGAAGAACTAAACATATATGTAAACTTTAAACCAGAAAGACTAAACAAATTTCAATTCTATTTTATATGTGACGGCGTCTCCACTTTGTCAGAACCAATCATCTTCTTGAGCTCTTGCTGGAACATTTCCATGGACAATAATGGCAAGCATATTGGCACCAAGATTTCATATCTCCCTTCTTTGTTTGTGCTCCTGACATAGAAGCTGATCAGATCGATGGACTTGGCAACTCCAGCATACACTGGCTTTCCCAACCCAAAATCGATCTCTCCCAAACCTGTTCTTGTGTTATCCGAAACTATGAAGTCACTCATGCCTTCCTTTGCAAGTGGAGGTCGTCCTCTTATCTCCACAAAATCTATCGCAGACCTAAAATACTCTTCGCTCATTTTCTCTTTGGACTTCTTCACCAACTTGTAAATGTGTTGCCATGGTATCCCAGAGGAAGACATACATTGTTGTGTTTACCAAGTGCAGTAACTATGCATGAAAGGCGGACAATCTGTTCTGGATCCATATCGAGTGAAATAGTCCTGCACTTCCACACGCAAGCTGTTATTAACTCGAATGCCGATGAACAAGTAGAAAGGTGTGGTGGAAGAAGCTCCCTAAGGGCCTTGATCTCCTTGGGACCAAAACAGTAAGATTGTTGGACCGTTGCACAATAGTTCAGAAACGAGTGATCAATAATATCATCAAATTCTTTATGTGTGCATGACATTCGTGGGGGATCTCGGGCGCTCAAGGGCTCTCGTTCCCACACTGGTGAAGTAGATGGTGCATCTTTGCCTTGGGCAATCTCCCCTACCGCGTTCAAGAATTGTACCAAGCCAAGTGCGTCGCATATTGTGTGGTTTAAGCGCAATGCAAATATAAAACCTCCGCATGACAGACGGGTTACCTACATCAACTGTCAACATATTGCAAAGACGAAAACTCCCATTAGATCGACTAATGTTTCATGCGTACATCAGACTTAGATTCAACTAGTTATATGTTAACGTTTGTCTAAATTAATATATGATCATGAATTCATGATTATGAATGCCGCGCGAGTTGAAAAATTAATAACAAGGAGTATAATTAAGTTTTTCACTTCACCTGTATCAAGCACAAAGGAGAACCAAGAATAGCATCAGAACCTGGAACGTTAAACATGAACTCCTCTAAGAATGGACAAGGCGGTAGGATCGGATTGCATCCCCGAGTTCGTCGAGTGTGACTTCGGCGTTTGCCTCGACGAACAAGACGCCTTCTCCAGTGCAGTCCACCATAAGCTTTTTGTTAGGCCCCTCCCTGAGCCTACCAGCCAAAGGGTAGTAAAACTGCAGTGCCTTGCTTAGCGCATCCCTAATCACCTCAACCGGGTCGTTTGGTTTCGACAGTATTGAATGATTGTTCTTGTAAGACATGATGAATGGGACATGAAACCTGAGGCATTGCTGGTCGTCGATATTCGACAACAGCTTCATTTCGAGCGGTGTTGGCTTTGCCGGCATTATAAGTCGCGGCTCGAAGCGATTCACCTGGAATGCGAGAGAGCGCAATGAGGCCATCTAGATGGTAAAACAAGCTCTTGTGGAGTGACGATGCAGTAATTTTTATTCACTACTAAAGGCTATATACTTGAGGGTAAAGACTACTGAGTTGCTATTGTTTGAAAAGTGCTGGACTTTTATGTATCAAAGAGTATATTAGGGTAGAAGTTGAAGAATAACAAAGAAAAAAAGCTGAAGAAAGCTAGCTAGAAGAAGAAGAAGACGATCGAGCTTCCACCCAAAAAAGAAGAAGAAGAAGAAGAAGACATGCAATATACTGTTATCTAATATTGATATTGATATCTGGTACTGTAATTGTACAATGTGTTGCTGTGTGTACAGAGGGGAAGAAGACAACCCCTTATATATATATGTTCCTGGTTTAGGTCATAACTCACTGCAACCAAATTTCCAAATATCTGGGTTTTTATGTCTTCCTCTTTCTGTTGTATGTCTTTATTTTTTCTAAAAAAATAAAAAATAGTATTCGTTATAGACTAATCAAACAACTTTGTCTTTAAGATATAGACTATAAGTAAAGGGACACACTTTCTATTGAAGCATCAAAGGAAACTGTTCCAAATAGTTAGGGACTTGTATCGATATCTCTCTGTAATCATGTAAATTAGGCTAGCATTAGTTGGTTTTCCTTATCTAGTCCTAGAAGTTAGCAAGTCTTCTGTATATAACATTGTACTTGACGTGAATCAATACAACAATACATTCACCACAATATCTCAGTTTTATTATGGTATCAGAGCCTCTACGTTTCTGAGCCAATTTCCAAACACAAAACCCTAACTCTACCTTGCCGTCAACAATGGCAGGAGATGATCAAAACCCCGAACCAGCATCAAAAACCCCAGCATGGGAGAATTCAAACCACGCCCTATACATCCATCATTCTGATCAACCAGGAATGATTCTCGTTCCTCAACAACTAGTGGAGGACAACTTCAGCTCTTGGATTGAGAGCATGGACATGGCACTTCAGATCAAGAACAAAATAGGGTTCGTGAATGGAACTCTAACCAAACCCGTGAAGAATCCGGATGCACAACTGCAATGGAACCGTTGCAATATTCTCGTCAAGACATGGTTGCTAGGATCAATGTCACCACCAATTGCCAAAAGTTTCTCTCACTGCAAGGATGCAAGAACTGTTTGGCTTGAGCTACATGAGAGGTTTGGACAAACCAATACTGTTCAACTTTTCAATATTGAAAATTCTATTCACGATTGTACACAGGGATCTTCATCTGTTACAACCTTCTTTACCCAACTTAAAAGTCTCTGGGACGAGAAGGAATCCCTTTGCAACATTCCTGCGTGTGTATGTGAAGCAGGAGAGAAGATCCAATCGTATGTTGAAACTCAAAAGATCATGAAGTTCTTGATGGGCTTAACAGAAGAATTTGCTACTGTTCGGAGCAATATCATTGGCATGGATCCCTTGCCAAACCTAAACAAAGTTTATTCGATGGCACTAAGGCACGAGAAACAAGCAGCAGTCTCGGCCAGCAAAGCAATTATGCCGGCCTCGGACTCTGCTGCGTTTTGCGTGCAGCAGGCAGACATGAAAGGGAACAACAATGAGCCTCTGCATGAACCTTTTGCAGGCAGCGCACGCAAGCAGCAACGCAGTTCTGGTGGCAGCGACATGAAACCACGCTGTGCCAAATGCGATCGCTCCAACCACTCAACTGAGAATTGCAAGGCTCACCTGCGTTGTAGCACTTGCAACTATAGAGGCCATACTGCTGATACATGTCGTGCTCACTTGCGCTGCACCTTTTGCAATTTTAAAGGTCATACAGTTGACGAATGCAGGCAGAAGAAGAGGATGCAGTCCGGTGAAGGCTCAAGCCGAGTGAACCACATCTCGGCATTGTATGAAAATCACGGCCACACAACTGAGTCATTCCCATTTTCTCAGGCTGAGTGTGCACAGTTGAGGGAACTTCTCAAAGAAAACCAACCTCAAGCCGGTAAAATTACCAACTATGAAGAACTTTCTGGTAAGGCCGCTTCCCTAGCCAATACTTGTTGTCACACACCAACATGGCTTATAGACAGTGGTGCCAGTGATCATATTGTTTGTGATGCAAAATTTCTTAACCTCCAAACAACTTGTCATGCATTATACTGTGAGGTTACCATCTGGATCATCTGCTCGAGGTCACGCACATTGGGACTGTTATATTCTCATCTCAATTGAAACTTGAGAACGTATTATGTGTGCCTTCATTTTATCTGAACCTGATATCAGTCAGCAAACTAGCTCGTGATTCATTTTATGTGACCATATTTCTGAGACAATTGTGTATTATGCAGGACCTACGATTGGGGAAGATGATTGGGATGGGCCATGAGAGGGAGGGAGTGTACTGCCTCGATATCCACCAGAAAGGGCGTGCAGTGTGGCTCATGTTCAGAAATCAAACCTCTGGCATCAAAGATTGGGGCATCCTTCACAAAGAGTATCATCGTTGTTTTCTTTTTCTAATTCCACAAACAGTTGTGCACCAAATAATTGTTTGATTTGTCCTTTGGCAAAGCAAACCAGACAACCATTTCCTTTAAGTGCTTCTTTCAGCAAAGACTGTTTTGAATTAATCCATGTTGACATTTGGGGTGGTTACCATGTTTCTTCACTCACCGGTGCAAAATATTTCTTAACCATCGTTGATGATCATTCACGAGGTACTTGGGTTTTTCTCATGAAATGTAAATCTGAAACTCGTTCAATTCTTGTCAGTTTTGTCAATTTCGTCGAAAATCAATTTGAAAAACGTGTCAAAGTCGTCAGAAGTGACAATGGTCCAGAATTTAACATGCCTGAGTTTTATGCGTCCAAAGGCATTGAACATCAGACAACATGTGTCAATAATCCCCAACAAAATGGTGTTGCCGAAAGAAAGCATCGTCACCTCTTAAATGTGGCTCGTGCTCTTCTTTTCCAAGCCAATCTTCCAAAACGTTTTTGGGGTGAAGCTATTTTGACTGCAAGCTACCTCATTAATCGTACACCGACTCCACTTTTGAAGGGTAAAACACCTTTCGAAAAACTCCATTCCAAAGAACCATGCTATGATCACCTCCGAGTTTTTGGTTGTCGATGTTTCGTATCTACTCACCCATCCAAGCCAAGTAAGTTTGATCCTAGATTGATTGAGTGTATTTTCTTGGGTTATCCTCAAGGCAAAAAGGGCTATAGAGTCTATGATTTCAAAGGGAAGAAAATCTTGTTTTCACGTGATGTGATATTTCATGAAACTGATTTCCATTACAAAATCTCATCTCCATCACTTCCTGATTCTCCTCCAAGTAATTTACAGCCTGACATTAATTCTTTCAATTTTGGGGGGACAATGCGTAATTATAGTGCACAGGACACAGTTTCATATTCACTTCCAAATCCTACACGGGAAACACAAAATCCTGTTCACACATGTCTTTCTCCTCTGTCTATTAGTGCTCCTATCAATAACAATCCTACTCTAGTTATTGATAATTCCTCTACATCTCAGTCACGTGACTCAACCTCATCTCCTAACACAAAGTCATCTCCAAATACAACTCTTCCTCATTCCGCTGCGTCAAATCTTGATTCCTCAATTTCTTCTCCAACCCTGCCCTCATATCCTATTCCAAACACACAATCTGCCACAACCACAAATCCCGTGTCTAGTCCTCATGCTCTTCCCAATCAACATAATCTGCGTCGCTCTACAAGGCCAACAAGAATATCAAGCCTACTGCAAGACTTTCACATCGAGGCAGCTCTCCCCTCACGTACCGTTCCACCATCTTCACCGACCACGGTCCCAGGTACGGCACACTCTATATCCCATGTCTTATCTTATGATCGATTATCTGATAACCATCGAGCATTTGCTGTTGCTCTAACCTTGGACAAAGAGCCTACGTCTTATTCTCAGGCTGTTAAAGATCCAAAATGGCGTGAGGCCATGAGACATGAAATTGATGCGCTGCAAGCAAACAAAACCTGGAGCCTTGTATCACCACCTACTCACAAACGTCCTATTGGATGTAAATGGGTGTACAAGATCAAGTACAACCCGGATGGCAGTATAGAACAATATAAAGCCCGTCTTGTTGCCAAAGGATATAGTCAGGTGGAAGGAATTGATTATCGAGAAACTTTTGCTCCGGTTGCTAAGCTCACCACAGTCCGTGTCCTACTCAGTTTGTCATCTTTGCGTGGTTGGCATCTTCACCAACTTGATGTAAGTAATGCCTTCTTGAATGGTGATCTGTCTGAGGATGTTTATATGCAGCTTCCTCCTGGTTTTGGAGGAAAGGGGGAGGAATCGGGTATGCAAGCTACACAAATCTTTATGGCCTCAAACAAGCTTCAAGACAATGGT
>NC_020493.1:13049123-13056958 GCF_000184155.1 Fragaria vesca subsp. vesca | reverse complement strand
GCAAGGAACAGTATCTAGATCAAGTGCGGAAGCAGAGTATCGTTCCATGGCTTCTACTTGTTGTGAGATTACTTGGTTGCAGAATATATTGAAAGACCTCAATGTCACAGGTACGCAGCCAGCATTACTTTTCTGTGACAATCAAGCTGCTTTACATATTGCGTCCAATCCAGTTTTTCATGAACGAACCAAACACATAGAGATTGATTGTCATGTCGTTCGTGAGAAAATCCAAAGAGATCTGATCAAGACTGCCTACATTCGAACACAAGATCAACCAGCGGACCTATTTACCAAACCACTCACATCTACACAGTTTACCGATCTGTTGAGCAAGTTAGGTGTAATTAACATACACTCTAACTTGAAGGGGAGTATTGAAGCATCAAAGGAAACTGTTCCAAATAGTTAGGGACTTGTATCGATATCTCTCTGTAATCATGTAAATTAGGCTAGCATTAGTTGGTTTTCCTTATCTAGTCCTAGAAGTTAGCAAGTCTTCTGTATATAACATTGTACTTGACGTGAATCAATACAACAATACATTCACCACAATATCTCAGTTTTATTACTTTCCTCTCCAACTATAGCCTTGAGTCTAAATTTGCATGCTTTCATATTAACACAACAACTTAATTGATCTTTCCGCTACAAAAAAGCATCTATAAACCAGTACTATACCTCAATGGACTCTTGCCAACCTAATTAGTCAAGGAATGAAGAAAGTTGTTCACTTATATATGCAATTCAAAAGGAAACACGACACGAGCTAGTCTCATATATAATCAATGTTCTAAGCGACCCATAACCTAGTATCTGGACAGCCTAGGCGGGGACTAGACGATTTACTTTTTATATATATTTAATTAATAAATAATTAGATATAGTATTTAAAAGGGAAAATGCCTTAATGCCCAAATATTTGAAAACTAAAGCTCATTCCAATGATAATAAGATTCTTGACCCCAATTAAATGAAAGAGAGACCTATTTGTGCCTAAATACACAAATCTTTATTAAATTCATAATAAAATAACATTTTTGAGACATTTTTACCCTTAGTCCTTATATATATATGCTTAGAGAGAGAAAATGTAAGAGAGAGAGAAAAGACTTTGCCAGCAGTTCACCGGATCTCCGAACACCGGCCGCCGGACTCCGATCGCCGGACTCCGGTCACCGGTCGCCGGACTCGGTTTGCTGACCCCCAGTAACTCGGTTACTCCGGCGACCGATCGTCGGAACTCAGTTTTTGACCCTAGAAACTCAATTACTGACCTTAGAAATTCAATTACTAACCCAATAAACTCAGTTACTGACCCCTAGTAATTGGTTACTCCGGCGACCGATCACCAGAACTCAGTTTCTAACCCCAAAAACTCAGTTACTGACCCCAGAAATTTAGTTACTGACCTAAAAAACTCAGTTATTGACCCCCAGTAACTGGGTTACTCCGGCGACCGATTACCGGAACTTAGTTTTTGACCCCAGAAATTCAGTTACTGACCCAAAAAACTCAGTTACTAACCCCAGTAACCGAGTTACTGATCCCCAATAATCCCCAGTAACTCAGTTACTGACCCTAGAAACTCAGTTACTGACCCAAAAAACTCAGTTACTAACCCCCAATAATCGATTACTGACCCCCAGTAATCCCCAGTAACTTGGTTACTGATCCCCGGTAATCGACTTATTAGCTGCAAATATTGTAGAAACTCGGTTTCTAACCCTTAAAAACTAACTTTCAGATCCCAGAAACCCCGTTATTGCCCCCCAAATGCATAAAAGCCTATGACTCGAAGAATTCGATGCTCTATGTCGAATAGGATATACAACATTGCTTTCTCAAACAGGTCTGCACTTGTTACATAATCTTTCAACCGGAAATGATCAACAACACTGTAAAGTTCAGATAACAAACCAATTGAATTGAATGTCTAAAAAGTCCAAACTCCAAAGTTCAATAGTTGCAATAGAACAAAGAACCTTACCAATTCCAAAGCACAGCATGCATTGCAGTCCTCTGCTTAGCAGCAGCCTCACTGGAGAAGAGAGCCACCACTCTGTCATCAGATACAAGCTCCGAAACCACCTTAGCCCTCACTTTTGATCCCTCACTGCAACTCTCCCTAAGAACCCTATGAGAAACCCTTACCGCCGCGCTTGCGCTGACGTGGCACCGTTGCCCTAAGAACACTCCCTTCGCCGTCTCTGCTTCAGCCATCCCGGCCGTCTCTGCTCTTGGCCCGGTTCAGCAGCGCCACCGCGAGATTCTGGTCTGATACCTCCCAGGCGGTTTTTGACCTCTCGATGCTCAAATCCAGAAACAGCTTCTTCTCGCCTGCGTCGGAGATTGTGTCGATTTTGATCTTCGAGAGCAGATTGGTGGCTCTCTCGAAGCACGACGAAGCGAGGTCGAACTTCCGAAGCTCGTGCCATTTGACGCCGGTCTTGTACGTGGTAGAACGAGGCGGACTTGATCGCCAGGGAAAGAGATTTGATCTGGTGCGGCGTCGCAGGCGGAGGAGATGTGGTGCAGTGGAGGAAGGATTAGAGGGCGTGGCAGGCGGAGGAGATTTGGTGCGGCGTGGCAGGCGGAGGAGATCTAGTGTGGTGCGGTGGAGGCGAGGTGATAAGGTCTGGGTTGATGAGAGAGGCAGCCATGAGAGAGAGAGAGAGAGAGAGAGAGAGAGAGAGAGAGAGAGAGAGAGAGAGAGAGAGAGAGAGAGAGAGAGAGAGAGACGACGACGACGACGACGACGAGGAGAGAGAGAGNGAGAGNGAGAGAGTAACGTACGTACGTACGTACGTACGTACGTACGTACGTACGTACGTACGTACGTACGTACGTACGTACGTACGTACGTACGTACGTACGTACGTACGTACGTACGTACGTACGTACTACTTACGTACGTNTNTNTNTNNTNTNTNTGTCTCTCTCTCTCTCTCTCTCTCTCTCTCTCTCTCTCTCTCTCTCTCTCTCTGTTCCCCGACGTCATCTACATCTCTCTCTAGTTCCAGGTCAGTTGTGCTCTCTCAAGGACTTGTCAAGGAAAGGTGCGAGCGCAACCAATTCAAAAGTATCTATTTGGGTTTGGGAGAGGCCGACGAGGTCTCTACTGAGAACGGCTTCGAGGCTGTTGGGTTTGGGAGAGGCAGAACAACGAGAAGTATCGATTTGTGAATCGGATTAGGCTTTCAAGTTTCTACGTGTTTTAGTTTTTGGTGTTTTTTTTCCTCTTCCGCCTAGTCCAAGCTTCACCTTCGACGCGCCTGCTTCGCCTCGGTGGCGCCTTGACCGCTTAGGAGGTACCTGGGCGGCTCTTCGCCTAGCTGAAACGATTTTGAGAAAATCCAGGCGGCTGAGCCTAGGCGGGTAAGGCGACGTCTTTTAGAACTTGTATATAATCACAAAAATGCTAACACACTCTCTGTGACAAAAGCTACATAGCTAGAGTAGCTAGTTAATTATCACAAAAATGACTGCATGCATATGCATCACTATTCACTATCATGCATGCCATCTACATGCACCATTCCTTTGCATATATACAAAAGATCTTCATACGACTAACAACTTAATTAAGCATTAGTTTTAGAGTAAACAACTTACTAATTAAAGCCTCGAAGTCTAACTTTTCATGCATTCATACTAACTACTATATATTGGCGTATTGTTGCATATATACATGGCCCTTCTGGTTATAACACTTTCTGATGAAAAACACGTACACCAGATGATTCCATGAAAGAAAAACACATACATGATGGAACAAAAATCAAGTCATTCTATTCATTGACTAAAAATTTATATACACAACATTTGAAACATAGTTGCGATCATCAGTTGAGACCGCCGGAGAAGAAAGCCGAGCAATACTTCTGATGATTCGACCAAAACTACGGACTCTACGACTTGCTGTAGGAGAGAGGCGCCCCGTCGTCAAATATGAAAATGCTTCTGCAAATTCCCCCAGCAACTCTGCAAGAATGCCTACCCTTATCATTGTGTTCAACTAAATCTTCAAAATCCTATAGTTAATAGTCATTTTGTATTTATGTATCTGCTTTTATACTAGTTCATTTCTTGAAACGTAGGTGGAATAGTCTGTGAAAGCCAATCGGATTTTGAAAGTGAAAATGGAATGTGAAATCCATATAGATATGGTCTGGTACTATTTTAGTCCATCTTTCCATGTATGTTTATGCCTTGTATAGAATTGAATTACAATTGTGAAATGCAATTCCATATATTCTTTATGTGGAGCTGCAATCAGATCCTGGTATCTCTGATATCAGATATACGGATATACCATGATCCTCACCTTAGATGTTATTCTTCATATATTTTCTTAGAGAAATTCCAACCGTATTTTGTTTATATAAGATAATGAATGTGCGTTAGATAATCGATTTAGCACCAACCGCAGACAAAAACTGACTAGTTGGAAACTAGCTACTTTGCAATTCCAGATTAATGAACATAAACTCATTCCAATGATCAATCACAAGGCTCGAATTAATATTTTGAACACGATCATGCGTGTGGGATGTTTTTTTTGTTGATCAAGAACGATCTGCGACCCTGTCTGCTCCCTCGACACCCACAACTGTAAACGCCGCACCAAGACACAACCGAAGTCGCCAAATCCAAGGAGCGCTGCCGCCGATCAGAGGATGCCAAAGCTGCTCCCTTACAGTCGTCTCCGCTTTCCTTGCCCGAACTGGAGACTGTGAGTGTCACATCCCGACCCTTAAATTTTTACCTTATTTACTAGCTTGATTATAATAAGAATTTTACCGTCTCCGTCAATGAAGTTATAATTTAATTGGTCCCTAGAGGGGTTTTGAGGGACGATTAATTTCGGAGGATTATTCGTAGGAGAAAAATATGTCGACGGTAAAAATGGTAAATTTTAGCTAGTAAAAGGTAATTTTTATTAGGGTATTATTTTTCAGGGTGTTTTATTTTAGAGTAAGTGTGGGTATATAGGTTTTGGACCTGTTGGGTGAGGCCCAAACCCATCTCCCTCTCTTTCTTCTCTCTCTTTCTCCCGGTTTTCTCCCGAGTCCTCTTCCCTGCCGAAAATTCCGTCTGCTCGCCCGCCGCCGTCCGGCCGCCTGAGATTGCCGCACCGGTCCCGTTCGGTCAGTCATCAACCTAGCCACCTCCCTGGACCGGTGATAGCCCCCCTAGCGCCGCCGTGAGGAAGATATCGGGCCCGAGAGGTCCGACTGTGTTAAGCCTTCCGTCGCCGGAGCTCCCTCCTCCGGCCGCCATAACCGGCGATCCTTGGCTCGTTTTATAGCCCTCCTCCTATGCAGCAACCCCTCCAAAGGTCTCACTCCCTCTTAAGCTAGGTAAGGAGAAATTCAAAGTTGAAATCGTAGGGTTCTTTAGGTGTTTGTGTTCGATTGCCCTAGCTAGGCTTGGAATTTGTGTTTGTGCTAGTTAGGAAAGTTGTAGAGAGAGTGGAGAGGAAGGTTATGTTAAAATTTGGTAGGAATTACAGGTTGCCGGAATCGGCCGCCGCTGCAGGCGGGGCTGGCGCCGGCGCCGCCGCCGGTTGAGAGATTTTAATGTTTTTAAATTTGGAATATTAAGGAGAGTTTATTGAAGTGAATTATGGAATTTTTGGATGAGTTTTGGATAGGTTTATGAATTTCCGAAGTGTGGTATTTTTAGCGGTTAAATAATGTAGAATCCGGCCGAAGGATTTAAGCCATTAATCTGTGGAAGGGTGTAGTTAAGGCTGCTGGTTTTAGTGTTGAGGTGTGGACCGTTTCGAAGTTAGGCAATGATGAGCGTGAATTTGGCTCTCGGTTAATTTTGCCTATTTTGTTTAATTATTGGATTTTTAGTTGGGAAATTAATTTTACATTTGGAAACAGGATGTGAGGAGGATCAAGCAGAAGAGACCTCGGATCGACGTCAGGCTTAGGCCTAAAGTTGTGAGTGGACATTTGTTTTAATTGAAAAACATGCGATGAATTATTTTGTTGATCATTTATTTCTTTTGCTGAGATTTATTTCTTTCTAGGATATTTGGCAATTTTCCTCATTTGGAGAGTTCCCGGAAATGAGATTTTCGGTGGATATGTTTATTGGATGTTTATGAGGATAGTATGTATATATAAATGCTAGCTAGTCATACGTGCTTGATCCGTCATAATGAGGTAAAATACCATTATGGCGTGACGTGAGTGTTAGACACAAGCGTAGTAGCCCTATATGAAAACTATTTTCTTTTCTGGTTCATATAGGTTTTCATATAGGGAGTCCACACGTATATACACTCGTGCTTTTCCGCCATAATGAGGAAAAATTCCATTATGGTGTGACGTGAGCGTTAGACGCAAGCGTAGTAGCCTTGCATGAATTTCTATTTTGCTTATTCCTTTATAGAATTCGTACAAGGGGTATGACGAGTATAAATACATACACATATATATATTTTTATATATAATTTAGCCTGAGAGGCTTTATTTTTGTTAAGTTTGGAGACTAGCCGGAGCTAGTTATGAAATTGCCAATCGTTGAATTGAGAGCTTTTGAGCTGCCGCATGCAGTATATTTTCTATGAAATTCAAATTAGGAATGCATAAATATTTATTAATTTATTTTTGTCCACTCATTCTAACGGTTTCAAATGTTTTCCCCTGGGCCTTTCGTTTTAAAATGTCCAGTTGGCATGTTTGCATAGTTGAGGTCGGGTGTACATGGAGAAGAGGCATAGTCAATAGTATAGCTTCCGCTCATTTCTAAATTTCTACTTCATTTCCTCTCAGTTAGAATTGCTCTGAACCTAGAAATGGTTGGTTATGAGATTTGTTTAAAGTTAGTAAATAATTGGGAGATGTTGTGATTTGGGGGAGCACGAAGGCTCCAGGAGTTTAAGGTTGGATTTGGTTTTTCAGAAGTGTTTGTAGGTATTATTAGGAGGTTGTCCATTTTAAAAGGAGGTTATGTCGATTTTTTTCGGTAAACTTTCCTTGGAGGTGGTCCCCGCAAGATTTACTTCGGGTTTCAGGGTGAAATTCGGGGTGGGTCCTGTCAGTGAGATCTTGACACGACCCACCCCAAATTTCACCCTGAAACCCGAAGTAAGTCGTGCGGGGACCACCTCCAAGGAAAATTTACTGAAAAGATTAAGAAAATCTCCTTTGCAGATGGACAACCCTAACACGAAAATTCCAAATTACACTCTTAATTTAGCACTTCCAAACATCACATAATTATCCTTCAGAAATTCTACACATAATATACAATAATCCCAAAGTATTCAGAGCTACTAAACACTAGCGGAAGCAAGAAAACACAAGTAGGTTGAACATGTAACCTACTGACGAAAACTGGCAGAAATGCGGGTGACTATGCCTCGCCTCCTACTAAATCCAACCCGAACTCTGTAGACTGGGCAATTTAAAACGAAGGGCCCAGGGGAAAACATTTAATAACGTTAGAGTGAGTGGACAAAAAATAAAATAATAAATAAAATATTTATGTTTCCCCAAATTAATTTCTAAGGAAAAATCAAATGCATGCCGCAAGCGATAAAACTTTTATCCCATAAAATATCGAGCCTCTCAGACTCTATAATATATGTATGTATTTACACTCGTCCATACTCCCTATATAAATTCATGGGTCTATATAGGGCTACTACGCTCGCGTCCAACGCTCACGTCACGCCTTAATGCGGTGCTACACTACGCCATCAAGGTGGACAGACGGGTGTATAAATATGTGTCCATACCCCCTATATTGAATTAAACACTCAAATAGGCTACTAACGCTTACGTCTAACGCTCACGTACACACCTATAATGCGG
>NC_020493.1:13035993-13046314 GCF_000184155.1 Fragaria vesca subsp. vesca | reverse complement strand
AGGGAAAAGGGTTGGGCCTCTCCAACCGGTCCAACTCCCCCTTATACCCAACTCCCACAAAAATAAAACACCCCGAAAAATTACCTTTTACTAGCTAAAATTTACTATTTTTACCGTCGTCGTATTTTCCTCATACGAATAATCCTCCGCACATAATCGTCCCCGAAACCCCTCTAGGGACCAATTAACTATTAACTCAATGACGGAGACGGTAAAATTCTTATTATAATCAGGCTAGTAAATAAGGTAAAAATATAAGGGTCGGGATGTGACAGATCTTGTCACCGCAGTCAAAATCCTAGGGTTTCCCTCACAAGAGCACTCCGTTGGATACGGAGCTATCTATCTCTCGTATTACCCACTTCTGCGTGTGGGATGTTATTAATGTAATTCGTGGAGTTCTTACATGCTAAAAAGACATTCATTACATGAACGGGCATGTTTACTAATCTGGAATGAAATTGAGAATAGTGTAATTGATTTCGGAATGAGTAAATTCTGGCGTTTACTAACATGTCAAAGTATTAGAATGGATGTGGGTCCCACTTACTTATCAAGAATCAATTCCTGACGAAACCTTTTATTCGATACTTAAGGGGGGAGATGGGTATCAGAATCAAGGTAATGAAATCAATTTTTTCTCCTCAAAATATCCTCACATAATTATAATATTTCTAAATTACCCTTCCCTAAAAATATATATTGTATTTTAGGGGTATTTTAAATTCATTTCTTATAGGGGTATTTTAGTAATCAAACTAGTTTTAATTCCGATTCCATATAGTAAGTAAACAACATCAATCGTATATAATTAGTTTTATTCCTGTTTTGATTCCTTATGGTAAGTAAATAGTAGAATGATATGAATATTCTCATACCGATTGTACGTTGTTGATACCGATTCATGATAATTTTCATTCCAAATTAGTAAACGTGCCCGAAATTTTGTTATATGTTTATCAAAATAGTTGTTATTCTCTGGAGCAAACGTAACATATGTTAGTATGTATTATGTTTAAAAACTATTAGATATTCGGATATTGAATCTCTAAGTTAGAGTTTGTTGTTTTAAGAAATGTTTAGTTCTAAGAAATGGTTTTAGACTAGACACTGAAATTAAACTCTTTTTCTTTATCCTCGATGAGTCGTTATACCTAATTATTATTATTATTATCTTATACGAAAAGAAAATTACAAAGAAAAACCTCTCGGACAACCCGACTTTACATTATCAAAGAGCAAGGCTCTGGTAGCCGAGTTAGGAATTCTATTACTCCATATGTGACCATCCGGAAGTTAGTGTCTTTCATGAGCCATGGCGTCCGCCACAAAGTTGGCTTCTCTATACACATGGTTGAAACAAATAGAAGAGAAGGATCTTGCAATGTTTTTGATATCTTGAATGATCTTGAGCAGTCTCCAAGGGGTGCTAATTCTCCCATTAACAACATCTATTACCAGTTTTGCCTTCCACTTGGATATTCTGGTAACCTTGTTCCTTTGCTTTGACTAAACTATCTCTTAGCGTCACAACTTCAGCAGTTGGTATAATTGTCTTTCCTAATCTTTTAGCTCCAAAAAGAATAACATCGCCTTTATGGTTCCTGAAGACATAGTCTCCTCCTGCAACTGAATTCCCTTGAACTGAGCTATCAAAATTGATCTTGATGTGTGAATTGAGAGGAGGAGACCACCTTATGGTGGTAGGAGTGGTTGGTTGATTCCCTTCTCAACAACATCATCAGTGAGAAAGACTTCCTTTTGGTAACTAGCAGCAGTTGCCACAACTTTTGAGGTTGTGACTATTATATCTTTAAAGACAGTGTCATTTCTTGTTTTCCAGATCTGCCAACAAAGAATAAGAACTTTTCCAAAAAGCTTTTTATCATAAGATTGATTAATGAACATTTCTCTAAAGACCTTCAAGTAACCTTTCTGCCAGTCAATGGGGCTAGAGACTCTTGCAAGCCTCCAAACCTCAGTGGTAAATTGGTAGTAGCCAAACAAATGATCATGAGTTTCATTATCATTGTCACAAAGTGGGCAACTATTATCATCAATAAGACCAAATCTTGAGAGTCTATCTCTAGTTTTTAATCTCCCTCTAATCAAGAGCCAGCCAAAAATTTTAGCTTTAGGTGAAATGTTAAGTTTCCAAATCTTATTGATAAAATCCATTTGATGACGCTTTTCCAAATTATCGTATTGTAACCATGTTGCAGATTTAATAAAGAACTTACTATTTGCTGAGGGGGCTTAAATATACTCATCATGTTGGTTTGTTGCAGGTAAAGGAATACCTGTAATTTGCTTGACAATATATTACAACTGTTATACACTTATACGGTTATACTTAATTATTTACTTTCATTGAATCCTCGTCAAATGAGTTGACACGTTTCACCTGTATAGAAAATAGGGGCAATTACATAGAAGTCCACTTTGAGATATTTTCTTCCATATAAGTCCACCCAAACATTTTTACCCACATAAGTCCAATCCAGCCAAGTCCAGCCCAAATATCCTTCCATATTAGGTATCAGCTTTCAACTTAATTACGCATCTGCCATCATAACCTAATCTCCACCTACACTCTCTACCCACACACTCTTCTCGTCCGAAAAGCAACTCTCTCTGATCACCGCCGCCGATCTCGTCGCCTCCCTCCATCACAGTGATCACCGGCGCCAATCTTGCTGCCTTGATCACCGACACCGATCTCGCCGCCTTGATCACCTTCGCCGATCTCGGCCTCATTCGTTTATATTTCTGTGACGTAAGTTTCTGATCCCTTTTAGACTTAGTTTACATGAATTAGTGTTTGAATGGCAATTTGAACTGTACTGGATTTAGAGTTTCTAAGAAATGCAGGGATCTAGTGTAACTCTAGATGAACACCACTTAACCAATTTGGCAATAGCTTTTGTGGTATTGTGTAGTAGCTTTTGGTAGTAGTAGCTTTCTTATTCCTTAGTAGTAGCTTTCTACTTCCTTGGCAATAGCTTTTGTGGTATTGTGTAGTAGCTTTTGGTAGTAGTAGCTTTCTACTTCCTTGGCAGTAGCTTTTGTGGTATTGTGTAGTAGCTTTTGTGATATTGTGTAGTAGCTTTTGGTAGTAGTAGCTTTCTCATGTTTTATTGATAGTTGCTCATGTTATAATGGCTGAAACTATTAAGGAAGAGAGAAACAGGAAGACACAGTATAGAGCAAGTTTACACCCATTTTATATCACAATGGAGGAGTTTCGCAACGAACTACATGAGCACACAAAGACAAGGTTGATGAAACATTCACCTTTCTGGAACTTAATGAAAATCTTTTATCATGGAGGACTGAAGAAGAAAGACTGTAAAAAGGTCGACAAGGATATTAAAAGGATGGTAAACGCCTACAATGTGGAACAGAAAGGCTTCATGTTTGGGGAGCGGCTACGGATAATATCAGTCAACGATGTATCTAACATATTTGGCGTGCCAAAGAAAGGGGTGATGTTAAACGCTATTGCCCATATCACTAAGCCTGAGGGTAACCTCATCATCAATACGTACTTTAAAGGGGAAGTAACAAAGGTGATGATTGATGATGCATTGAGAGTGGCTATTCGTGACAAGAAGCAGCAAAAACCGAGGGATGTAGTATGCCTTATGACAATTGTTTTGGCCACGATCCTCAGCAGGGGGCAAAAAGGTAACTAGTACTACCAAAAGTAAGAAAAACAAGGGTGCGGGGCATGCCACCGCGCGGACGCGGAAAGTGAGTGCGCTGTGCTGAACTTCTAACCAAGCAAAGAGGGCTCCGGTGCCACCTCTCGGACGAGGGATTACGAGTAAACCACTATTCACCTGTGAATCGATACTCACTATTAGAGCGAGCAGAGCAACTAATCAGGAAGAAAAGACGAGTCCGAACGAGCTCCAAGAACTAAGGCGAGATGCACTTAGAATTAGGGTTTCGAGGATGCTAGAAGAGTTGTTTGTAGTTTTGTATGATTTGATTGTGTGTCTTCAGTGTGTCCTCGAACTCCTTTATATAGAGCTATTTTAGGGCCACATGTATTGGCCCAAAACATGTCAAAGATTTGTAAAAGTCTTCAACGATAAATGTGGTGTAGGCGATGTTAATCACCTCATGATGTGATATACTTCGGCGAAGTGACTCATTGCCTTTCTGTAGAAGAGTAGGACATCTCATGAAGACTTGGACGTGCACCATTGTTCATCCATACACTTAAGGAGTAGAGACCTTAACTAACATGTACACCTTCACATGCATGTAGATTCCTCAGCATAGAATTATCCTAGCTTAACATGGTCTTCAAGCAGTTAAGGACACTTGCTTCTTATCCACTTGAGCGTCATGCAAAGCCAATGTTGTTTAGTTCTACATTTGTATGCGAACTCTTCATTTGCTCCCTCGCGAAGTCTGCTACGGCGAAGTCATCTCGCCTCGCTTCTATATTAGTACTCTATCTTCAACGCGAAGTCCACATCTTGATCTCATGCAAAGTCCTTTTCGCATGTGAACTCTGCTACCCAGCTCGCATGACTTTGCTGGCGGGCCATCACTCGTAAATTCAATATTCCGGGCTCGCCGATGTGAACCATGAACTTAATTAATATTCATATAAACAATTACTGTCCAGTAAAATATTAATTTGGGTGTAAACAACAATGAGCATCTTTGCTACCTTCTTTTTTTGTGGTTCGGGTAGCACATTATCATGGAAGTTGGTGGAGACTTGCACAGATGACATGACTCTGAAAAATTACAATTGGGCGCAAATAATTTTGGATTACCTCCATCAAGGCCTAAGCAAGAAGAAGGAGGACAAAGATGTGGCATTATCTGGTTGTTTACCGCTTATGATGGTAAGCATTTGTAGCTCATACGGCAGTAGCTTTTGTAGTCTATGATAGTAGTTGTTTCATTCGTTGGCAGTAGCTTTTGTAGCCTATGATAGTAGTTGTTTCATTCGTTGGCAGTAGCTTTTGTAGTCTATGATAGTAGTTTTATTATTCGGTGGTAGTAGCTTTTCTAGCTTATAACTGATTTGATTCTTCATAATCTACAATATTGGTTGGGTGATAAAACATATGTTAGTGAATTAAACATCAGAAATCAGTTCTATACACCAACGTTTGCACGGTGGTCATTGCCGGAAATGCACAAAACATTGGTAAAGCTGACTAATGATCAGTTAGAGGTAGTTTATGTTCATAAAGTCTTTACTTTTTTCTATAACTCTCAAAGTCAAATGAATTAACCATTTTATGTCTATAAGGATGATAGGAGATGATTGAAGCACACGAAGAAGACAAAAAACCAAATGTGGTTGAACTGCAATCACTGAAAGATGGAGAAATACACATTGAAGAACTTGAAACTCCATCATTTGGAGAATGGGTAATTTTCTCAATTGTATCTTTTCATACATAATAGATTACATAATAGGGTCAATAGATTTGCATAACATAGTCAGTATATTTATATTAGATGGGTAGTAGACTTCCAAAACTTATGCAGTTGGTTTTTTTTTATTTTTTTATTTTTATAAAAATGTCTGTAGATTTTCATTTTAGGTTCAATAGATTTTCACTGCATAGTTAGTATCTTTCCGTAACATGAGTAGTAGACTTTCATAACATATACAGTTGCTTTATAACATAGTCAGTACCTTCTTTAACATTGTTGTATTTTGTATAGATGAATGTCAATTCTGAAGAAATATGGAACGAAGGAGAAAGAGCGCAGGAGAGGATGAGGGAATTAATAGGCTCCTTGGAAGAAACAACCGCTCAGTCAAAGTCCACCCAAGAAGAGTGCAACAAGGCACATGAGCTGCTTCAGAAGTTGACGGCTGAAAATGAGAAGTTAAAGGAGAAGAATGAGGCGTTCTGGGAAATGTTAACCAAGATGCATGAAAATTATGTTTTGGAAGCAATGAAGGTGGAAATATTGAAGAAGAAGGTGCTGACAAAGTGGAACATGTATGAAGAAGTGGAGAAAGAGAGAGACACACTCAAGACAAACAACCTAAAGCACCTGGAAAAGATTAAAGATTTGGAAGACAAAGTGGAGAAGCTGAAGAGGAATCTTAAAAAGAGGGATATGTTGAGTTCATAGAAAGAAATGGAAGATGGAAGTGATGGGGATGATGAAGATGGTAATGAAGGTAAGCGTGCTGGGGATGATGGAGATGATAATGATGTAAAGAGTCCAAGCACGACGAATAGACGGGTGAAGCACATAGCAGATAGAATTCATATAGTAAGAAGAAACCAAAGCGTGGAAAAAGCTATTGTTAGTGAGGAACCAGTTCATGAGAAGGAAGCAACTAATGAGGAGGAGGAACCGGTTAATGAGGAGAAGGAACCAGTTAATGAGAAGAAGAACAAGAAAAGGAAGAAGGATGTTAAGAGAACTTCAATGGTTGATCAAATCAAGAATAAAAGAAGGAAGACTACCGCAGGCAGAAGACTTTGATTATCCAAAGGGCAGTACAAGGAGCAGCAAGATTATTTGAACAACTCTGTATTTTTTGATTTGTAGTATCTTTTCTGTTTCATTGATAGTAGATTTTGTGAAGGGCTACTGTGTAGTTGCTGTGATACTGGCTGTGTGATACTCTGAAATATGAAAGGCTACTGTGTCTTTGTAGTAGCTTTCTTGTTCCTTGAACAGAACCATAATATAGAAAGCACATTTCATACCTTTCTTGTAGAAAGCTACTATAGCAGTTATCAAAAGATACTAAACACGTCTAGAAAAGATACTCAAACTGAAACTATAAAAAATGCGACAAAGTTGGTTTCAAATCGTCACCATAACAAGTAAAATTTGCAAGCTTTCTTGTTCCTTGAACAAAACCATAATATGGAAAGCACATTTCGTACCTTTCTTGTAGAAAGCTACTATAGCAGTTATCAAAAGATACTAAACACGTTTAAAAAAGATACTCAAACTGAAACTATAAAAAATGCGACAAAGTTGGTTTCAAATTGTCACCATAACAAGTAAAATTTGCAATCACATGAATGTGCTAATATGGTCAATACAATGAAGCAAGCTATATGAATAATAACAAAGTTCCACAATGTGATTGTGGCAAAGTAAAAAAGCTTTGACTGGATGTAAAAACCACTCCCAATGTACTCCAAATCTACTCTCTGTATCAAAGAATGCTACTCCTTGTGTTGTCAAATGCCTGTACTGAATGTAAATCAAAAGCTACTACCAATACAAACAAAAGCTACTACATCTGTAACCAAAAGATACTACTTATATTGTAAAAATCTACTCCATATGCTCAGAGCTTCATGTTGGTGCTGTGCATGTTGCCTTGTTGTGGCGCCCTAACCGACCACACCTGATTGTTCTCCTCATCCCACCTTCTGTAGCAGACTTTATCCGAACTGATTTTGGCTGACCAGATGGCCTCCTAACCAAGGGAGGCTGCACAACTGCAGATGAAGTTGCTGCATCCACATAGAACTTGCCAATATTAGGTATTGGCTGAATACCATGCGCGTACGCCTCAATGTAGCTTTGGCAAGTGTGAAAGTACTCAATGTAAGCATACACAGGTAGATCTCCAACTTTCTGGATGGCAGCAAGAGCGTGTGAACATGGGAATGAGTTGATTTGCCACTGACGGCAAGAACAAGTGTTGTTCTCAAGATCAACAGCGACCGATTTTTCAGCATAAACCTCCAAAAGAGTCTCACTGGACATGCTAACTGACCAATGACGCCCCACATCCATAAACTTCTTCAACAAAGCCTCTATTGGAGGACACAACACAGTGTTCCACTTTTTGCACTCAACCTTCCTCTCAAACATGTTCTCCATGACCTTAACCCTCAAACCTTCAAGAAAATCAAAAACATGAAGTTCACGCAAAGGGCCACACCAACTATTAAATGATTCAGCAATGTTATTCGCCATTTCACCATACCTTGATCCTCTAAAGAAGGGATTACACCACTTGTCTAGAGGAAGGTGTTCTAGAAACGATTCAATAGGTTGCCCACCTTCTCTCTTAAGATTCTGCAAATTGAAGTTGTAGCTTGCTATTGTAGGAGAATATGCAACTTTCATGAATTCCTCCACAACCTTGTCAACAAAATACCCAGAAAGATTTATGTAAAAAGCTCTAACATTCTCCTTCAGGTGGTAGTAACAATAAGAATGAGGAGAGTCAGGGAAAACATGCACTAGCCACTGCATTCAAGAGTCCACCATTTCGATCCGTGACAAAAATCACAATTCTCCCTTGGGTTGACAAGATGTTGTAGAGATGATCAAAAAACCATTTCCAATTTGCATTGTTCTTGGAATCTACAATAACAAATGCAAAAGGGAAGAATTCTGCAAAATAAAGATACCGAGCATAAAACATATTAACACAAAATATGCTTGGATACTACCGAAGGAACATAAATATACTATCAAAGTATAGAAAAGATACTTCTGCAACTATGTAAAACTACTATTACTGAACACAGAATAGAAAATTAAAACACACCTTGGTTTCCATTCTTTCTAGTAGCACAGAGCAGGTAACCTTTATACTTGTTCTTCAAATGTGCAGCATCGACAAAAAGAAGAGGAATGCACGACTGAAACCCCTGAATGAAACCCGAAAAACAAATGAATAAACGTTCAAAACGGTTTGTCAAATGATTGATCTCAACCCTGCAATAGGATCCGGGATTGCTTTCCAAAATGGCATCACGATACCACAACAACTGAGAATAGGAATTGACATCATCATCATGGACATCTTTCCTCGCCAACTCCCTTGCGTACCAAGCACTTCTATGAAATATCTAATCCAAATGAATGCTTAAAATGATCCATAATCTACCTCGGCTTAAGAGTAGGATTCGCCTTCAACTCATTTGATATCTCTGATTTGACAACATGTGATCCTAAATGGCTACTTGTTTGCTCCCTCAAAACACCTTTACAGGTGTGATTGTTGTCTAATTCCTTTATGTAAAATAAATCATTAACGTTGGATTTCAGAGCACGTACATGCCACTTGCAATGTTCTGATTCTCTCTTAGCACATTCAGCAATTATCCGCTGAGCATTATTCCTTTTGAACTTGAAGGTAAATCCTAGTTCAATAGCATATTTGGTCAACTTTTGCCTAAACTCTAGAGCCCCCCCCCCCCCCCCTTCAAACTTCTGTCCCACATGCTTGATAAACCCTTGCCATTCATTGGTGAGGTAGATCCTAGTAGGCTCTGGCCTATAATGGCCTAAATACTCAGGTCCATCAACAATACTACTCGGAAGTACCTAAATAGACGATGAAATGCAAGAATAGTCATCCGCATGTGTGACCACAAAAGAAACACTACTAGAACCACAATCTTTCACCAGAATGTCAACACATTGCAACTTAAAATCATACCTACACCTCCACATTAGTGTCAGATCCACATCATTCGATAAAACACAGCTATTATACCCAGGAAAAGCATACCTCAAGTCAAACGATCCATGTTTCAAAGACTTGAAACCCAAACAAACCTATCTCACTATATCAATGAATGAATGCTTGACATCCAGAAAGAACATAAAAGTCTCATCCATATATGTGCACCTCGCATATGGTTGTGCATCCATGGCTATGTCACTGCAAATTCATAATATAGGAAAAACAATAAGTGTCTAATATGAAGGTACTAGCATAGTCTGAGAAAGCTACTATCACATAATGGTAAAAACACTATAACAGTTACGAAAACATACTAAATTTAATAAAAAAAAGAGAGCAAAACAAGGTGATTACACAAACATAATCACACAAAATTCTCACAGTGCTTGAGTTCATTTCCTAAACAGTATGAGTAACTTTTATGAACTGCATTAGTATATTTCAGTGCACATGTAATCTAGAGCAAAATCGACAATTTCTAGCTATAAGATAAACATGTTAGGTTCAAACAAACATAATTGAAACCAATTGATACTGTGAACGTTAAATCAAGCAAAACTAATCGATGAAAATTGAAAGTTCAATATCAAATCAATTCACAACGCAATATCAAAGCACTACTAGAGAGAGAGAGAGAGAGATAGGACATGAGAGAGAACTAGTTCTTCGTCTCTGGCGACGAGGACGGTAAGCTCGACGAGGACGGTAAACTCGACGAGGATGGTGGTGATGAAACCTAGGAGGAGATGCAGAAGCCTCCGGCGCCGGCGTTGGGTTCTCGTTCGTGGAGAGAGAGAGAGAGAGAGAGAGAGAGAGAGAGAGAGAGAGAGAGAGAGAGAGAGAGAGAGAGAGAGAGAGAGAGAGAGAGAGAGA
>NC_020493.1:13018416-13035973 GCF_000184155.1 Fragaria vesca subsp. vesca | reverse complement strand
GAGAGAGAGAGAACAGAGATCACACACAGCTTTTGTGATCCTAATGAATTAAATTTGAAAGTACGGTAAAGGTATATTTTAGGTAGAACAGAAAAAGTAGATGATGGGCCTCGACCAGAAAGTGGACTTATATGGGTAAAAAAATGAGGGTGGATTTGTGTAGAAAAAAAATGTTTAGAAAGCGACTTTCTACAGAAAATAACGTTACCGTGGATGGCTCCTCCAAAAGTCCAAAGTCTACAAAACCTACACCGCAAGAAAGGGGACCCTATCTGATCCAGAAGGCCGGAACCTCATCCCGAAACGTATCCGTCACCGTAACCGCCTGAAACCTCCACGTGGTCACGTGGCCCGCTGACACCGCTGACGTGTCACCGTTCAAACTCAAAATCCTCCTTTCCCCTCAAATTTAGCAATAACCAGAGAAAACGACGGCCCAAATTATTGGAACCCTTTCTTCTTCTTCTTCTTCTGCTCCTCACTCCTCTCTGCTACTTATCCCCTAAACGACGCCGTTTTGTTCCACAGTCTCCGATGTCTTGGCTCAGAAGCCTCATCAGAGCCTCATCAAGAGCCTCACCGTCTTCTACAACCAAATCCAGAATCAGCGACCCCTTCTCCTACTCTCTCCTCTCATGCTTCACCACTGAGGCGGCGCGGCCGGTCCAGCCGCCGCCGGCGTTCTCCGGCTTGCGGCCGACGAAGCCGGGGGAGAAGCCGAGGGTGGTGGTGCTGGGGACGGGGTGGGCCGGGTGCCGGCTGATGAAGGAACTGGACACGAAGATGTACGACGTTGTTTGCGTCTCGCCGAGGAATCACATGGTGTTCACGCCGCTGCTGGCGTCCACGTGCGTCGGCACGCTGGAGTTTAGGTCGGTGGCGGAGCCGATCGGGAGGATCCAGCCGGCGATTTCGAAGGAGCCCGGCTCGTACTTCTTTCTCTCCAATTGTATTGGCCTCGATACCGATAAGCATTTGGTACGTTATGGCGGCTGAGATTGATCAATTTAGGGTTTAAGTCTGAAGATTTTGGATAGACGGTAGTGTATGACATGTGTTTGATTGCTATTGGATCGGAGTTTGTCTTTTCTTGTAATGGAAAAGGTGGAATTAGACAAGTCTAGGCGTTGTTCTATGTGTGTGTGAAATTGGAAATGTGGTTCTTGGACTGAGAGTAGCTTTATTGTTAGTAAATAGATGCCGAAATAGTAGTGATGCAATGTTCAGTTACAGAATTAGCCTATTTATGGTTGGTAGAGTTCGAAACTAGTGGAACAAGTAATGTATTGGTCAGTTACAGAATTAGCCGATTTCGGTTATGCTCGGAAGTTTTGGAAGAGGAATTACATGTGTCATTGTTATTGCACTGAAGTTTGTCTTTTTCTTGATAGGAGCTAATTAGTCCATGCATCATTGAAGCGCAACTGCTTGAAATTGGGAGTGATTCTTTATTATTCAGTTACGGAGTTAGCCTTATTGTGGTGGATAAAAATGTTTGAGATTTGAGCTATATCTTAATTGCAAGAAATTTTGGTCTGAAGGTGGAATGCGAGACTGTTACTGATGGAGCTGATAACTTGGAGCCATGGAAATTTGAAATTGCCTACGACAAGCTGGTAATTGCATTGGGTGCACAGCCTACAACTTTTGGGATACGTGGTGTTGAAGAACATGCAGTTTTTCTTCGTGAAGTCTATCATGCCCAGGAAATCCGTAGGAAGCTGCTCTTAAATTTGATGCTGTCGGATGTTCCCGGTATGTTGATGCCAGTACATTCATATTATTGCACGACAACATTGATATCATTCTGTATTTCATCTTGGATTTGGTTTTCGAGGCAGGTGTTTCAGAGGAAGAGAAAAGCAGACTCCTGCATTGTGTAGTTGTTGGAGGTGGTCCCACTGGAGTCGAATTCAGTGGTGAACTAAGTGACTTTATTCAGAGAGATGTTCATCAGAGATATGCTCATGTGAAAGATTACATTCATGTTACCTTGATTGAGGTTTGTTCGTCTTCACTTATCCTATGAGATATCATACAACCGTCTTGAATATTCTTGCAAGTCCTAGCCTTTTACAAAACATATGTAGAAAAAAAAAAAAACAAGGACAGGTCCTACCGGGAGTCGAACCCAGGTCACTGGAATCAAAATCCAGAGTGCTAACCACTACACCATAGAACCTTGTTGTTAGCTAACCTTTTACATAATGTCATTAGATATATTTGCAGTCCATGCAAATTAGTTTGCTGTGCTCATTTTATTGTAGAGGAACCAAGTCAGGAGTTTCGACTTGCTCCAAAGTTACATACACGTTGACATGATTTGATAAAAGTTACATACACGTTGACATGATTTGATAGCAGAGACAATTAGTTATGTTAATACTTTTTAAATTCCGCATTTTGAAGTTGAATGATGAGATTGAACCTTTGTATTTGTTTGTGTTATTATTTCATATTAGATTATATTTTGGGAGAATCACTTGGTAGGTGCTGTCACTGAATTTTGTAACCTTCAATACTGTTATAAATTCAAAATGTGTGTACCAAATAATTTGGCATGTTGAAGTGTTGAATATTCATGCAAGTCCTAACCTTTTATCAAACTATGAAAAAAAGGAAAAAAAAAATGAAGGAGAGGTCCTACTGGGAGTTGAACCCAGGTCACTGGATTCAAAGTCCAGAGTGCTAACCACTACACCATAGAACCTTGTTGTTAGCTAGCCTTTTTCATAATGTCATTAGATAATTGCAGTCCTGTAAAAAGTTCTGCCATGTAGTACATTGTAGTGGAAGTCAGTTTGAGTTTTGAGATTTGTTTGAAGTTTAGTTACATAGATTTGTTTGAAATGTAGTTACATAAGCATTGAAATGCCGCAATTTGTTTGTGACTTTATGTTGCTCTGTGCCGATGTTGTTGTTTATTTGTGGCAGATTTACTTGAATGAATCAAAGAACCCTGCCACTGAGTTACCTTGTGTAAATCAATTTTTTTTGTAAGCTCTGTACTGTCAGGAATTCAAATCTTGTGTACTAAATAATGTGGTCTGTATTGTTCGTTCAATATTCTTGCAAGTACTAGCCTTTCATACAATTTTTTTTATTGTTAAATATTTAGCAATTAAAGGTCCTACTATGTTATCCTATGAGAACCAATTGTCATCTTCAGCGCTGTTAGGAAGTCAAAATCTGTTATAGTGTTACATATGCTGAATATTATTGCAAGTCCTAGTCTTTAACAAAACCTATGAAAAAAAAAAAGAATGAGGGTGAGGTCCTACCGGGAGTCGAACCCAGGTCGCTGGATTCAAAGTCCAGAGTGCTAACCACTACACCATAGAACCATCTTGTTATCTAATATCTTGAAAAATTTGGATACATAATATAGTCAACCTGTTAACTGTTTAGTTTAGTGGGGAGGCAGGTTACCATTTCAGCGCCTTGCCAAAAATGTTGGAAATTATTCATGATTGTTCCTTCACAGGCTAACGAGATATTGTCTTCATTTGATGATCGCCTGAGGAAATACGCAACAAAACAGTTGACAAAGGTAAGAGAACTCCTGGTATCAAGCTTATTGCAATTATCGATCTGATAGTGCAGTGCCTACTCTAATTGTTGAATCTGGTCTCATTTTAAATGCATAGAGATTGATTGTAAATTCCAAAATTCATTTAGACAGGAAAATTCAAAAATTCAAAAAATCATTTAGACAAGAAAACTTATACCTGAGAACACCTTTTCCTGAGTAAAGGAGAAATCAATAATTGCTAATAATGGATAGAAGAGTGTTGGTTAATAAATCCATTAGATCCATGGATATGGGAATTATTCACTCAACAGTTTCTCTCAGTCAGGAGTTCGTCTTGTCTGTGGGATTGTGAAGGATGTCAAAGATAAGATGATAGTTCTCAATGATGGCACAGAGGTTCCTTATGGGCTGTTGGTGTGGTCTACTGGTGTTGGTCCATCATCTTTTGTAAACTCGTTGCAACTTCCAAAAGCTCCTGGTGGAAGGTAATCTATCTTCTTGTCCTGTCAAATGAATTTTGATTTCCTCTCGGGTTTTGGCTCTTGACCCATACATGCTCCCTATTTCACTACCCAAATAGTTAGTGTTCTTTAAATATATAAACATGCCAAACTGTAAGTAGGTGATGTTAATGTACAGTTTCTCTGACTACAGGATTGGTGTTGATGAGTGGCTACGTGTCCCATCCGTGCAGGATGTATTTTCAATTGGTGATTGCAGTGGTTTTCTTGAAAGTACTGGAAAACCAGTCCTTCCAGCTTTGGCCCAGGTTAGGAACTAGTTCAGGAGTAACTTATGCTAATTTAGTATATTTGTTTGTTTGGTCTGTAAGAGCATATCTGAATTCTTACATCTATTCATGATTAGTATTGTGAAAGTTCATAATTTGTATACCATCATGGTCCAGTATATTGACCGTTAGATGATTTTCAGTAGCAAGTACTAGCCAAACCGGCAATCAATTAGCAGGTTTATTTCCCTTGAGATGTGATTTGAGAAGAAGCTTATTGCTCGTGGGTTTAGTGATTCTATTTTTATTAGCTCTGTACCTTTAACCATGTCTATTTCAACTATGTGAAGGTTGCAGAGAGAGAAGGAAAATATCTAGCAAATTTACTGAACAAAATTGGTGAAACTGGTGGAGGGCATGCCAACAGTGCAAAAGAATATGTATACAAGGAACCTTTTGTGTACAAGCATTTGGGTAGCATGGCAACTGTTGGGAGATACAAAGCTCTTGTGGATCTGAGACAGAGCAAGGTGAATTGCATGTCGCTTTATTCCAACCCTTCCCTCTTGAGATTCTTAAATTTAGTGACTGATCTGTGTATCATAAATGCGTATGTCTTTTCAGGAAGCAAAAGGTTTGTCTTTGGCTGGGTTTGCTAGTTGGTTTATTTGGCGCTCGGCATATCTAACAAGGGTTATAAGCTGGAGGAATAGATTTTATGTGGCGATTAACTGGCTTACGACTATGGTGTTTGGACGTGATATAAGCAGAATATAGATTTTCAAAAGAAAGAAACCTACATTCTTATAGTTATAGCTCTATATATGCCTTCTTTTTTTATTCTTTTTTTTTTTTTTTTCTTTTTTTGGGTTTTTTTTTTGGTATATAGGTAGCATTTGCTCGACTGCTGGCCTTTTGAATGCAATTAAACCTGCATTTGTTTATAGGGTCAAATGTTTACGAATTCTTCCAATGAGCCAGTGCTGCAAAGTTTTTTCTTCCTTGTAATGAAAAATAAATTGGAATTGAATTTGACTTTTATATGGAAGTTGATTAATGTTAGTAAACAAGTGGTATGGAATTGATATCTCGTAAGATTAGCCTATTCTTGGTGGTCAAATTATATGAAGATCTGAATTTTACTATTCCTCAGATGCAAGAAATTTCATTTGTTTAGGACAATGTTTTGTTTCATCCGAGAGTGTAGCTGATGGAGCTTATGGCTCTTTAAGTATGGAAGTTTGAGTTCCTACTTGTTGGGAGCTCAGCCCACCGCTTTCGGAATATATGGGCTAGAAGAGCATAACAACTTTTCTTCTTCAGTCCACCATGCTCAGGAGAACAGTTTGTAGCTGCTTCAGGTAAGCTGTTGGAGTTAGCTTTATACTACTTCAGTCATATGACTTGGGTGCCCACTGTGTATTCTTGACTTCACCATTTTGGTTTTGGGCAGGGTTTGAATGGTAGAGAAAGGACTTGATACCACCCAGCAACGGGTCTGACAGAGAACTTAGTGAGCTTATTGAGAGAGATATTCGTCAAAGATTACATTATCTTGATAGAGGTTTGTCCGTTAGAGCTTATGCCATGAGATATCTTCAATCATTTAAATTTCTAGTCCAAGGGCCCTTTCAATTTTTTATTTTTTATTTTTTTTATTTTTTTTGAAATAAAATGAAACAAGGAAAGTTCCTACAGGGAGTAGGACCTAGGTTGCTGGATTCAAAGTCCAGAGTGATAACCACTACACCATAGAACCATGTTTTTGTGTAGCCTTCTACAAAACACTGCCAGATATAATTGCAGTATTTTAGCTGTCAACAGTTTATGAGAATTTAGGTCTACCATTTCATACTCAGCAAAGCTGTTTAAATCTTAGCTGTCTCACGGAAAGAGGCATTGAACTGCATTAACAGCAAGCTGACTCATACTGTTTTGAACTTTAAGATATGGCCTGGTATGGAGCTTATGGTAGTAAATGATTTGATTGTGTTTTGTCCTGGAATATTTGGTTTAGCCTACTTTACATATGTAAATGATTTGTCTTTAGATGTTTGTTGAGAAAAGAAGTATTCAAGTGCAAAACCCATGTGTCGATTTCCTATGATAAGTCGATTTCTGTAATTTTTATGAAACTTGTGGTGAATCTTTATTTCTCTCTCCCCCATAAAATCATTTTTATCTTTTATGTTTGCTGCAACTGTCGTAATAAGAGTCTGAGTGTGCTTTGGCTCATGATTCCGGTTCTATATCTTCCTATTCTCACTATGCATGTTGTTGAGTAATGATGACATACCTGTTAGGATGATCCTTATAACCCAATTTCTCTGGTTCAGGATTCAAGTTGATGAGTGGCTATGTGCCCCTGGCATGCAAGGATGTGTTTTCTGTTGGCGATTGGAGTTTTTTCTTCAAAGGTTAGGAAATTCTTGAAGTATTAGTTCTGCATGTTTTATCCTTCGAAAATCTTTTAATTTATGTATTGTAAACTAGATGTCAGCATTGTTCATTCATCGACTGCTAGATTAAAACATGGTACTAACTAAATAGTAGTCAAATAAGCAACCAGACAACTTTTGCATGGACCGTGGGAAAGTTCACAGGCTATAGAGTAATATTAGGCACGTGTTTTATGTGAAGAGAAAAGCAGACTCCTACACTCCATTGTTCTAGTCCCTCAGGAATTCAGCAGTAATAACCTTGCAGACTCCTACACTGTGTTGTTGCAGTCACTCAGGGATATCTATTTTAAGTTAATACAACTCTTCCCAATGATAAAACCACAATATATATAAATATATATATATATAATAAGGATATTTGGACCTGATAATATCTATATATATATATATATGCGGAGAGGATCTAAAGAGGACATCCGCACAGCCCTTAAAATGCGGTCGTCCCTCCGTTCTCCGTACGGCTCCGACGACGGCGTGCCTCCACCCCAGCGGCCTCCAGCAGCGTCCCCGATCACTTTCCCTCCCCGGCGAGTCCGCCGAATTCCAGTTTTCTGGCGAGATCACCCAAAACTTCAAACAAAATCGATCTCGCCGGATTCGGCGGACTCATCGGGGAGGAAGAGTGATCGGGGACGCTGCTGGAGGCCGCTGGGGTGGAGGCGTCGACGACTGCGTCGTCGGAGCTGTACGGTGGACAACGGAGGCACGTCCGCACTTTAAGGGTGTGCGGATGTCTGCCTCTAATCCCGACTGTATATATATGTATATGTAGATAGATAGAAAATCTATTGAACTAAAAGAAATCCTTAGAAAAGATGAAGGTGTGTCGATTATAGCATACTCTATGTGATACAACAATGTTAAACTTACTCTAATTTTTGCATCCCTCAGACTTCTAGAAATCTTTTTAGCAAAAACAAAAAAGAAAAGAGGGAATGAGAAGTCCAGAGTGCTAACCACTTTGAGTCTAGCCTTATATAGAAAGTCTCTAGCCGTACAACAATGCTTTAAATGCACTATGAGCAAACCAATTCACATTTTAAAGTTTAATGATGAAAATGAACCTTATCCTTGATTTTTGTGTCATATCAAGTAATCACGTGAGCTATGTGTGCGTCCTTACTATTGGAAATGAAGATATTTGTGTACCGAATGATGAGGAACTGCTTTCATGAGTTAAAATTCCTTGCAAGTATTATATAAGTTTTGAGAGGAAGAAATAAAAAACTTATGAATCGTAGGTCCTACCGGGAGTCGAACCCAGGTTGCTGGATTCAAAGTCCAGAGTGCTCACCACTACACCATAGAACCGTGTTGTTGTCTAGTTTTTCACAGAAAACCATTAGATATATGCAGTCCATGCGCGACCTTTACATGTCAACCCATTGTTGACTAAGAATGAGGATTTATAGTTTCTAACTCAGCAAACTTGTTTGAAACCTTTGTCCTGTGTGTGCATACTATGCATTGGAATGTAAATAAGATTGCAATAGTTTCTAAGTTTTGAATAACTATTCTGACATGCAATGATGACATTACAACTTCTAATTGTGTTTGGCTTGCTTCATCCAAATGTTGAAATAGTATCTTCACTAATATTTCAGGCGTGACTGAAACTGTAGCCATCCTGTAGAAATTATGCATTCCAATGTACTAATAGTACATTTAGTACTTTGAATTTTTGAATGCTAGTCCCACATTTGAAGAAATTTTAATGATATTCAACCTTCAAGTTATTTTCCCTCAGGTGTTATGGTTTTGTCTTTCATTTTTTTGTCACATTAGTAGATTCATTACTCGAATGTATCGGAGATATTTTGGTAGATGCTGCTGCCGTATTATCTCTCCTTTCCATATCTTCTAGGAATTCAAATTTTGCGTATATGTTGCATAGTGACTGGTCTTGCACAAAAATATTAAAAATAAAAGGAAAGAGAGGTCCTACCGGGAGTTGAACCCAGGTCGCTGGATTCAAAGTCCAGAGTGCTAACCACTACACCATAGAACCATGTTGTTGTGTAGTCTCTTACGGAAATCATTAGATGTGTCAATACTTTCATCTGCCAACTGTTTATGTAGTGCAAAAATAGTTTACAACTTCAAATTTACCGTACTTGGAAGATAGATATTCAAAATTTGTTTACCACATATGTTTATGGGTCCATCCTTGCAATTTCCATCTGTTTTCAAAAGTTTTTAGAAAGAGACAAAATTAAGAAACTTAAGAATCGCAGGTCCTACTGGGAGTTGAACCCAGGTTACTGGATTCAGAGTCCAGAGTGCTAACCGCTACACCATAGAACCAGTTTGTTGTCTATTATTCTGTAGAAAACCAATGTGCATAAATGGTAATCCATGCAAAACCTTAGCTGTCAACATTTTGTAGACTTCAGCTGTCGATATTTTGTTGTATTTGGAATTTGGATTTAACATTTCAATCTTAGCAAACTTTTCTACCCATAGAATGGGCAAGCTAAATTCAAGTTTGAGGGTCCACATTTGAAGTAAAATGATCACCATTTAGGCCTGACAAATTTTTTTATGAAACTTTAGCTGTCCTGTAGAAACTATAATCAACCAATGTTAATACTTTCTAATTCTTGAATGCTAGTTTTAGAGTTAGGTTGATAGACTCTGAAATTCAACCTTCAATTTATTGCTTTGCTTTGTACCAGGTTTACAGTTTGATGTTTGATATTTCATAGTTATGTCATTGGTACGATTGTTACTTGAATATGTTGGTTCTGAAAAAGGAAAGAAAAAAAGGTCCTACCGGGAGTTGAACCCAGGTCGCTGGATTCAAAGTCCAGAGTGCTAACCACTACACCATAGAACCTTGTTGTTGTGTAGCATCACCAAGATTATATAGGCCTTGTACCAATCAGTGTTTCGATCACCATTTTAGGCCTAACAAAAGTCATTTGAAACTTTAGCTATCCTGTAGAAAATATGATCAACCAATGTTAATACTTTCTAATTCTTGAATGCCTAGATTCTGAAATTCCACCTTTGAATTATTGCATTGCTTTGTACCAGGTTTACAATTCGATGTTTGATATTTCATATATATCTCATTGGTACAATTGTTACTCGAATAAGTTAGTTCTGAAAAAGAAAAAATAAGGTCCTACTTGGAGTTGAACCCAGGTCGCTGGATTCAAAGTCCAGAGTGCTAACCACTACACCATAGAACCTTGTTGTTGTGCAGCCTCACCAAGATATTAGATATTAATGCAGTCCATGCAAAGACCTTCATCTGTCTTCAGTTTACAGTAGTGGGAAAACAGCCCAAGTATTTGGAAGACTTGGTAACTGAGTATGCTGCTTTCTTTGCAAACAAACACGAATTACAATCATGTGATGAACTCCAGTGGCGCTAAGCTGCATAACAGTTGACATGGCTAAGAGATGGCTCGGTATGATGGTCGGTTGTTATTGGTTTGTGGGTGTGCTATGTGATGTCACGCCCGGTCTGTTTTCAGATTCGTAAATGCGTCTGTTGTTATTAGTTTAGAAAAATGAAACCAAAAGGCTGAGGTACTTGAGGTAAATGGTATTGATGGTGTTGGACTATAAAAGAAATGTTAGGTTACCCTGTTTTGTGGATCTGTGAAATACTTTTACCAAAGATGAGTACTTATAGTCAGTGGATTAAGAAGATAGCTCTCAATAATGGCTCATTGTTCCCTTATGGACAGTTGTTGTGGTCTATCAAATTCGGTGCACTGTTAGGTAGTGCTTATAAATAGATACACCTTGTGGACTTTTTGACTCAATTTCTCTGAGTAGTGGATGAGGCGATGAGTGTCTATGTATCCCTTCCCAGACAGGATGTGTTTTTTATTACTGGTTACAGTAGGTTCTCTTGGGAACTCTTGGAAACCATTTCTTCCGGCTATGGACCGGGTTAGGAATGTCTTGAAGAATAACTTCTGCAAGTATATTAGATTGTTCAAGACTGGGAAAGCATATTAACTCTTGAAGATATTTACAGTTACGGTTGTTAAAGCCCATAATTTCAATGTCAGCATGGTCCATTTGATTGGATAAACTATGGGTAGTAACTAGTAAGTAGTGACCAAGTAAGATTTTAGAGGCTTCTGGTATAGAATTCCTATTTGAGATGTTCTGTATTGGAAAAAAAGATACCCCCACAATCTGTCATTGTAGGAGACAGTTTAGTTGAGTTTGGTGGTTAGTAGCTTCATTAGAGAATGGTTCCTAATTGAGGTTCGTCTATTGAAGATTATGCTATGATAGAATGTCGAGTATTTTTGCATGATCAGCTTTATAAAAATGTTTGCTTTCTTTAGAAAAGAAAAATGAATTAGAGGTCCTACCGGGAGTTGAACCCAGGTTGCTGGATTCAGAGTCCAGAGTGCTAACCACTACACCATAGAACCTTGTTTGTTTTTAGTCTATGACACAATGTCATTAATATAAAATTGTAGAGTGAAAACTTGCCTAGAGTGTTTGAAACTTTAGTTATTCCTTATTTTGAAATTTTTTCTATTGCACATTTTGAAGTTGACTGATGAAATAGCACTTTCTACCATGTTCTTGTTGCTTTTTACCAATGTTGTTATTGTCTCCTTGGTTTATAGGTCACATTAGTATAAATGTATAATGACTAGAATGAAGTGAAACATTGTCAACAATATATCATTTCTGTGAGTTTACTGTTAAAAATTGAAATTTTTTTTTACCAAATGATGGGACCATGCTTTATTGGTTGATTTTCCTTGCAAGTCCTATCCCTTTGAGAAACAGACCAAAACAGAGAAGAAAAATAATAACCGGAAGGTCCTACTGGGAGTCGAACCCAGGTCACTGGATTCAGAGTCCAGAGTGCTAACCACTACACCATAGGACCATTTTGTGGTCTAGTCTTTTACAGAAACAATGGAGAAATGCAATCCATGCAGAAACTTTAGCTATCAACATTTTATTGTGTTGGAAATCTTGATATGTTATTCCAAATTTTTTTCTTTAGATGCATTGTGAAGTTGGATGAGTTCGAGACTTCTATCAGGTTCAATTGTTCATGTTGCTCTGTACCAGTGTTTTTCTTGTTCCATTGTATTATGTCACATGAGAATGAAGTGAAAAGTATTTCAGGTTTCTGTCACTACTTCTGTCTTTTTACTGTTAGACAATACCACATGATTGGACACTGTTCCATCAGTTGAGTGTCCTTGAAAGTCCCATCTCTTTTAAGAGACAAAAAAAAGATTTTAAGAATAATGGAAGGTCCTACTGGGAGTTGAACCCAGGTTACTGGATTCAGAGTCCAGAGTGCTAACCACTACACCATAGAACCCTTTTGTCTATTCTTTTATGGAATGAGAAACCATTGCGCACAGATGGTAATCCATGCACAAACTTTAGCTGTCAACTTTTTATTATATTGGGAATCTGAACTTACTATTTCAAATTTATGCAAACTTAGTAGCTAGCAATAGAGACTAATGGCAAACTAAATAATGTTGCTAATAGTGTTTCAGTCTGAAGGGTAAATCCACATTTGAATTTTAATGATGACACTGAAACTTCTACCTTATGTTTGCCTAGCTGTGTACCATTTAGTATTTAGGTCACCATTTCAGGCCTAAAAGTAGTTGGTTTGAAACTTCAGCTACCCTGTAGAAACCATGCATTGAACAGTGTTTGTACTTTCTGATTCTTGAATGCTAGTTCCACTTTTGAAGTTAGAGTATTCGGATTATTTTGGATGAGTTTCAGGTTTTATAATTTTATTTTTGGTGTTTATGTCACATTGGTACAAAGCTAAGAGATATGTAGCCTCGTACAGGAAGTTATTATATATAGATGCAGTCAGTGCAATACCTTCATCTGTCTATAGTATATGGTAACTATATAAGAATTAATCTTTTTTGGAAGATAATATGGTAACTGAGCATGCTCTTTGCTTCCCAAACAAATGAGGTATTACCATTGTGCGATGATAGCTTCTGGCCTTATGCTAAAAACAGTTGACAAAGCTAAGAGATGGCTTGGTAAGATGCTTGTTGATTTGATTGTGTGTGCATGTGATCATGCAGTTCAGGTCTGCTTCAGATGTTTAAAGATGTGTCTTTAGTTAAAGATATATCCAATTGAAGGACCCATCTAAAGTACTAGCAATGGTGCAATGGGTACAATTATTGTGGTGATAATCACTTTTATATCGTGTTTGGGTCTTGTTTTGTATGAGACCCCTATCCTGTGTTGGTGTAGAAGCAATCCCAATGGAGTTGAGTTGAGGTATAGCCCAAGTGTTGCTTAAGAGGTTCCTCATGTACCCATATGAAGAGTATATCCATGTTACCTTGATGAAGGGTTGTCCACTAAAGCTCATGCTGTGAGATACAACCATGGCTAAAAAAAATCTTGCACGCCCGTGTCCTCTTAAAAAAGAAATAAAACAAGGAACTCCTACTGGGAGTCAAACCCAGGTTACTCGATTCAAAGTTCAGAACACCACTGCAGCCTTAAACATTGTTTGTCTGTCTAGCCTCCTATAAAGGTCACTGTATAGAATAGGTACTGGCCATGGAAAACCTTACATTTTGTAGTGGAAGATTAGAAGACCATTGCAATGGTCTGAAACTTTTAAACTGGCCCCTATGAACTAAGTCTTGAATACACTAATAGACCACTGGGTATTAATCATAACTGTGCTTTTGACGCTAATTCCACATTTGAAGTTAAATAATGGTGCTGAACCTTCTATTATCAGCATTATGTTTGTGTCGCTTTTACCCAAGATTTGTTTATCGAGTGTTTTACTTTGTACTGTAGTATACTACTTGAACAGAGTAATACATACCTCAGATTTGTGTCAACAAGTTTCCTGTGAACAATTTTTGTTTTCTTATGGTTAAGCATACAAAATTTGTTTCTAAATCTTGTTCTCTGTTTCATATTTTTAATGTCCTTGTGAATCATCACCCTGCTGGACTCTGCAAATTTTGATAAAGAGAATACCTTGGGGCTCTGAGGTGGTCCCTCTGATTGCCGGTTTCGGAGTGCCCACTACACAATACTATCATATGACTATGCTGTTGTGTAGCCTCTTAAAATAGTTTGTTATGTATTAATGTTGTTGGTTCATTAAATGTAGGTGTGAACAATTTCTTACAATGGCAAATATATATTAGACTTACCATTAGTGTAATATGTTAATTGATTTATATTCTTGTCTTCTGAGGCAAACAAAATATCATTTTGGGTTTGATTATAGCCTGATATTTAGAGTGAAAAGTTTATTGATTTGATAGTGCATCAACTGTTATAGTGCCGGAGTATCTGGTCTGCTTTAGATGGAGTGATGTCATGGGACCACCGGTAGGCAAAACGAGTTTGTTAGTTTCTACTGGCCAATAATGAATATGTGAAGAACCACAGGTCCATTCTTAGTGTATTTGTCTCATGTATTTTGGTGTTATCTTGGGTGTTTCAGAGGAAGAGTATTGGTGAATTGCAGTCTGATTTCGCCGGTGAAATTAGTGACTTCATTCAGATTGGTGTTTGGCGGAGATGTTGCCGTGCGAAAAACTTCATTTGTGGTACCATGATGGAGGTTTGTCAATAAAGCTTTATGCTATGAGACACCATATAACCTTGTCGAGTATTCTTGCAAGTTGTATCCTTCTACACAAAATTTTTGAAAAAGAAACTATAGGAATGAAAGGTCCTACTGAGAGTTGAACCCAGGTCCCTAGATTCAAAGTCCAGATTCCTTACCATTACACACCATGTTGGTGTCTAACATCACACAGTTTAGCTCAATGGTTTCTTTGTCTGATAACTAGAGAACTGTCACTGTCTCAGACTAACCACAACTGTTTGGAACATAGCTATCCAATCATGCACTTGCAGCAAAGCTAAGTAATGTCTTTAGTATTACACCTTTCGCATGCTTCTTCCAAGTTTGCAAGTCAAAGGTTGAAACTCTGTCTGATTCTTCTAAGCCTTGCAACTTTTGAAATTGAACCTTGTATTGGCTCTTCGACTTGTTTAAAAGATTCACCGATGTTGTCTGTGTACCAATGTTGTTTTCTTTGGCCTTTAGACATTCAAATTTTGGGTACCAATAGTCTTCCATAATCCTTGAACTGTATCATGTCATACTCTTAAATGTTGCCGAATCTTGTACAACTTTTTTATTTATTTTATACAAAAATGAAAGGTCTGACCAAAAAGAGAAAAAAAGGTCCTACCGGGAGTCGAACCCAGGTCGCTGGATTCAAAGTCCAGAGTGCTAACCACTACACCATAGAACCATGTTGTTATCTAGCCTCTAACTTCCCTGAATGTAAACTGTCATCCAACAACTTTTGCTGCCAACAGTTCTTCATAAGTAGATACGATTTCATAGTTACCAAAAATGTTTGGAAGATAGTCTAGTGATTTAGAAATGATCTCTGTTTCACAAACATCGTTTGACGATCTTCTGCGGTGCTACACCACGAGACGCGCACTTGACAGAGGTTAGAAGCACTCGGGTATTTCTCTGGTTTTATTTTTTGCGTGTCTGTAATTTGTGCTTAGCTCCTAGTGTGTAAAATCATCTTTTTAGTTTTTAGTTCAATGCTCAAAGTTTAAGGTTCAAGGTTCAAGCAATAATCCCGTACTTGTAATTTCTGTGAGTCTTTAGTCTTTTTACTGGTAGCCAAAAGGGTATTTTAAGCACTTCATTGGTGTGGTTGTATGATCTCTCATTTTATTTCTACATATGTTTATACGCACTTGATGATTTCTCTCATCCTGCAGATTGTCTCGTCTCTGGGATTACGAACATAGATCCTAATGATGGCAGGTTCTTATGCGATGTTGGGTACTTTTTACAGTGTATTGGCGTTGGGCAATAATCTGCAACTTCCTGAAGATTCTTGTCGACGGTAACTTGGTAATCCAATGAAGTTGTCCTTGTGGGTTGTGGCAGTTTCTTGCCTTTAAAATCCCATAGTAGTTCTTGAGATTGTATTCTTTCATTACAAGTTTTATCTTCTTACCCCTCCCTGTCTAAATCTTTGTTTCCCTTGCATCTTATTTTCTACTATCCAATAAGATATTGTTCAGGATTCCCTTTGTTTGCTCTTGTTCTTATCTCAGTACCACTCTGTTAAGTATGATCTAGAAGTAATGTATCATTGTGATCTCAACATAGAGATTCTCTGACGACAAAGTAGTTATTGGTGGCCTGGTGGGTGATGCACATCCCTTCCCTACATGTCATGTTTTCACTTGATTGAAGTTGTGTTCTTGAAAGTGCCGGAAAACGAGCACATTCCAGCTTATGCTATTCTAGTGTAGAGAATTGCTGTAGGCAGGCGATTTGTTAGTTTTCGGATCCACTGCATGACTGCATTGAAATGTTAGTGTTGTTTCTTCTGTTCACAACTTTATTTATTTTTTTTTTCCTCATTTGATCGAACTCCATGATCATATACTGATATACGTGACATCAACTTTTTTCTTTCAGATATAGGATCTTCCATAGTAGTCTAGAACATGCAAAATAAAGAACAAACAACTCATGATTGATTTCATCATTGATTTATTAGTAAAAAAGTATTTCAGATTTATACTTGTTTAGTTGAATCAGGAATTGGTTTCATCAGTCCTTTAATCATGAAAGCAGACGCATTTGCCATTATAACAAGTAGCAACCATTCCAACTTCGCAACGGATCCTCTGTTCGCACTCATATGAGCTGTAACACGATGGCTTGACCACACCAGCGTCAATTACCGGTGAAGACTCGTCCCGGCTAGTGTCGGATGCTTTGCAACTGCATATGCCGTCAATACAAACAGACGGTCCAGTTTGGCAAAGGACGAAGCGGCAGTCACTAGAGCTGGAACACGGTGGCGACACCACAGGGATGTCAGTTACCGGTGCAGACTCGTCTCGGCTAGTGCCGGATACTTCACAAGTGCATATGCCATTGACACACAAAACAAAGCTTCCGGCGCATGAAGTTCTTTTGCAGTCTGTGTTTTTGTGGCAAGTCTCCACAGATTTTGCTTCTGAGAATTGGGATAAACCTGCATGTTTAAATATAGAGTTTAGTTTCCAATTCACACGTACAGTTGGTGTTTTATGATCTTTGATATTAAACATTGCGGTAGATAATGATACTCACAGGATGCAATGACTAAGAGAATCAGCATCCAGCTAATAGCCTTCTCCATTTCTATATCTCCTTGCTAATCTGATCTTTGAGAATATTTGTTTTCAGTTGTGCATATGTGAATTACCTTTGGAATTTGGTTTATATTTATATGGATTGTGGGCTTGGTGTCGATTAAATCAGAGATATGTTTCGATATTACTTCGTCAAATATTCTCCATTAATTTAGAGATTCTATTCTAAACGAGTTATCTCTGTTTTGTAAACCAATTTCCTTTATATAGAAAGCATCTTCAACAACTCTTGTTTTAATTCTTTGTTATAGAGGCGGAAATCACAAAAACTCTACAAAAATAAAAAGAGTTCAACTTCAACGGCTCTTCTATTCTATTATGCAAAATTAAATGCTTTTCTATATATATATTTTTTTGAAAGAAAGTAATATTAATATATCATTTATAGAATAGAAAATGACATCTCACTACTCCAAACAGTTGCAAAAAACAGAAAACCCACATTTTAAAAGATTTAAACAAATAAGGACATAAGCTCAAAGCCCAATAACAGATAGGAAGAGAGATGACTTGGATTTCAAGTGGAAAATTACCAAAATGTTTAGTTTTTCAACAAAATTACATGATATGCCACACCCTTCCTTCTCTCTTCCTCCCGATATGATTCACTCTCTCTCTCTC
>NC_020493.1:13005825-13018396 GCF_000184155.1 Fragaria vesca subsp. vesca | reverse complement strand
CTCTCTCTCTCTCTCTCTCTCTCTCTCTCTCTCTCTCTCTCTCTCTCTCTCTCTCTCTCTCTCTCTCTCTCTCTCTCTCTCTCTCTCTCTCTCTCTCTCTCTCTCTGATTCTAAGCTATGGTTTTGATTCGAAAACTCGGAATCAGAATCAATGGCTTGCCTCTTCTCCACTCTCTTCTTCCATATGCCTTCGACGGAGTTGCCGCCGGCGACGACCACCGCAAATCAGAGCTTCTGCAACTCATCAACGATGTCGTTGATGCTTCACCGATCTGGTGTGGCGGATCGCATTTTCTCAAGGAGATCAACCACTTCAAAGGCCATGAATTGTCGCCCTCAAATGCTTTGAGTTATCCATGCTCGATTGAGCATTGGGTGACATAGGCGTGCTTGTAGATCTTAGTTACTACGATGTTCTGGAGGTTGTGGATGTCGATGATTGCAGGGATAGATCTACATGTGGATGTTCATTTTTAGTTTGGTTTTATAATTGTTGATGGAAATTATAATTGAATTCATTTGGGTGCTATGGTTGTATGGTTAATTAATGTGTGGAGGAATGAAGTTATTGCTACTGGAGGTGCTTTGGTGGTGTTAATCCACTGTTGAAGTAGACTAAGAAAGGTAAGGGAGGCAAGTAGATTTGGATCTCAGTCGGCAGTAGCACCTCTATGGTTAACAGTAGCGGTATGTTTTAGTAAGTAGTAGCATCAGCAGTAACAGTAGCAGCTTCCTAATAATCGGCAACAGTAGCAGAGCCTGCCAGTAGACAGTAGCAGAGCCGTTGGGTCAGGAGCAGTAGCAGAGCCTTTTAGTCCGAAGCAAGAGAAGGCAATAACAGAAGTGGAGGATAATGCAGTAGCAGAAGTGGAGGATAAGGCAGTAGCAGAGTTAACCTTTATTGTCTAGTCTTCATTGATGTGTGTTGTTGTGTGCTGCTATTGCGTGTGTTGTTGTTGTATGTTGTTGTGTGCTGCTACTGCGTGTGCTGTTGTTGTGTGCTGCCACTACATGTTGTTGTTGATGTGTCTTGCTACTGTGTGTGTTGTTAATGTGTTCTGCTACTACGTGAGCCATTGAAAAACTGCTACTGCACTTACTGAAGCTGCTACTACACTAGCTGAACCACTAAAACCTTGCTACTACATCTATTGGCAGTGTAGCTTTCTAGCAAACATGCTACTACATTAGCTGAGCCACTGAAAACCTGCTACTGCACTTACTGAAACTGCTACCACACTAGCTGAACCACTAAAACCTTGCTACTACATCTGTTGGAAGTGTAGCTTTCCAGCAAAACATATTACCACATTAGCTGAGCCACTGAAAACCTGCTACCGCACTTACTGAAGTTGCTGCCGCACTTACTGAACCACTAAAACCCTACTACTACATATGTTGGAAGTGTAGTTTTCCAACAAAACATGCTACTACATTAGCTGAGCCACTAAAAACCTGCTGCTACTTCTAGTGGGATGTTAACCCCTGGTAGTACTTTCTACTGGAATGTTAACCCGTGTTACTACTTCTACTGGAATTAACTACTAATACTACTAGGATGTTAACCCTTGCTACTACTTCTATTGGAATGTTAACTTCTGCTACTACTTCTACTAGAATTAATTGCTATTACTACTGGGATGTTAACCCCTGCTACTACTTATATTAGGATGTTAACCCTTGCTACTACTTCTACTGGAATTAACTGCTATTACACTAAGTTATTGAAAATCTGCTAATATATTCCATTTACTGAAAAATCTCAAAAGCAGAGATTTTTCTCTTTTAAAAGCATATTTAATTAGAGTGGGGTTAGTTTGGTAAATTAAACTATGACACATGACATGTAGAGAAAATATTGTCCTTAATTGTTAAAAACTGTCCTTATTTATTTAACAACAACATAAGTGGATTTATTTGTGTTTCAAATCCTTTTGGAGGATGTATACGTGATTTGCTATTTATAGAAACGAAAGCCAGAATGACGAGAGTACAATAACCACATGGATCATAATAATGTCATTACATTAGGAATTTAGCTCACTTATTCGTGAGCTTAGCAAAGGATTAAAACTAGTTACACCAAGATACCAGGGAGACATAAGACCAGAGCCAAGGTGCTCAATTGTGGTACTCCAAGCCACATAAATCCATCTAGCTACAGTTAGCTCGCACAGTCTGCCAAGCAATCATCGCACTAACACTTACTGAATTTTGGTTTTGCCATTTGTGGAGTATTAGGGCAGAGCACACCAAGCTAGAATTGAATCATCCTTCATTATTACTCCAGACGATTCAATTATACTATCGAATTCTCCTGGATCCCAAACGCGAATCCTAGTAAGCCGGAGCCCGTTTGCATGGTCCTCTCGGTCCATAAAAAGGCCCACACCCAAGGTACTTTAGACACCCATTGTTCAATGGGCCTTAGCACACACACAAGGTTGGGCTTGCTAAGAGAATACAAATATTACATATTTATTCAAATCAAATTCCAAATCTCATGTTAAATGTTTAATTTTATAAGGTTTTTTTTTTTATTAGAGAGAGAGAAAGAATGAATTCTATAAGGCAAACAATAAATTTTAGAGATTTCAATATACAAATTTTGAGAATTATATAGATATACAGTATCTCTCTCTCTCTTCCCATTTTTTGCATTGTGGAGGATGTTTTACACACCCCATGACAAGCGCAAACACTCCAAATTAAGGGTGGGCATAAAATCTCGTAATCCCGAATCCATCCCGGGCCCGTCCCGAAATTTGTCAAGACGGGACGGGATTTAAATCTCAAAACGTAAGGCCTGTCCCGTTTCTATACAACGGGATGAGACACGGGACGAATAATTCAAGCTCATTTAGGCCCGTCTCATCCCGATTATTTTAATGATTAAGATATGATTTGAACCTTTCATTTAAGTGTTTTGATCTTACCTTTTTGTTTCTTTAAGTTACTAGGCTATCCCTAATTCAATAACAGTGATGTTTAATACTTTAATTTGTTGATTGTTGTAGACGCTCTTCTTGCACCCTAGTGGTGATGACATGTTTAGAGAAAGTAAGCAGTATAAACTCTCTTATTACACCGTGTTGTACTTGTAAATATGTTAAAAATACTTGTTAATACTTAATAGAGTATAGAGCACTATAAAAATATGTAACTCTTTATTTTGCTTACAAGTTTATTTTCAACTTTTTTTTATCTGGGACTGGGCCCGTCCCGACTGGAATAGGGCCCGGGTGGGATGAAATCTAAAAAACGCAAAGCCCGTCCCGTCCCGATTTCAATGTCTGGAACGGACCATGGGATTAGCTCTATCATGTCCCATCCCATCCCATGCATAGCCCTAATCAAAGTCCAAATTGAACAACATGAACTAGTTTGCTAAGAACAACTTCAATCCCAAGAAAAGCAGATTTTATCATCTTGGTCATTGTTACTGTAGTCCCCTACCAAACACAAAATCTTTAAGGTTTTTTTATTCAAGAATGTGGTATCCTAAAGACTTCGTAGGCCCTAGGACTAATCCGTTGGGGGTCTGGAATGACATCAGAGCATTGCAGCCCCTCCCCTGGCCACTTTTGAAAGTGTCGTGGTTTGAACCTAGGTTAGGGAGTACACCCAACAAAGCAAGAATCACTAGACTATCTTGCAGTATGTGGTTACAAAATCTTTATATTAGTAAAGAAGGCTCAATTCCCACAACAATCTTTACATAAATCTCATATCTTTTAATTGCTTATTGGTAGAGTAAGAAAATAAACCTCAGTCTAGAAACACATTCAAATAAATCTTTCGATCTCCCATTTTATCAAGATTTCAATAAATCTTTCGAAAGAGCAAAGATTTCAATTTGATCACATCTGTAAACATACATCAAGAATAAACAAAGGAAAGAAATTAGAGAATTATTATTACTTATAAGAGCAAGAGGTGCAGAAGCTAATCTTGACTCTGTTGCCGACGCTGATCGTAAAGAAGAGTAGAATGTAAGATGCCCACAATTTCATCTAAATTGAACGGGGTTGTCTATAGTACGGAGATGTATACCATACACTCATTTACCAATAATTAAACAAAAATAACAAGTTAAATATGTAAAATTTACAACATTGACAACAAACTTACTACATTTATTTTACACATTTACATATAATTGAACTAAGTTATTACAACGACAACAAGTTGTTCATAAACTTGTATTTAGTCTTGAGTTTAGTAATTACCTCTAATAGAACAAAAGTTACCCATGTAATGACTTTCTTTACCAAAAAGACAACAAATTTGTTGTCATATCGGCAAATGTAGGTATCATAAACATGTAGGTACCGAGCAGTCAAGAACTAAATTTATTAAAAAAATAAAAAATAAACTGAAGAAGTATAAACAATAGAGACAAAGAGATCTAGTAAGAGAACAGAGAATCATCATCTTATTCATTGATATGAACTATTTATATAAGGAATTACAAAATACAAATATGGTAATGATAAGGAATACATAGTCTTATTCTAACTACATATTTTGATGGCATAAAGCAAGACACACATATGGAATATCCTAGAACACTCCCCCTTATGCCGCGCGATGGTATGCCAGTGGTCCTAATATGTCGCCTTGTTAAAAACCTCGTCAAGGACCAAAAACCTTGTGGGAGAAAAACTAAACCTTGATCGTAAGAGAAAAAGAGTACAACGCACCTTTCACATTTGATAGTGACATGTATGTATGTGCTAGACTCCCCTTGATCTTTACATCAACCATATGACTCTTCCCGATTTTTACTAATCACGGAAATTTCAATAACTTAGCATGTCAATGCTCTTTAACATGTCTTCAATTGTGGCATCGGGCAATGATTAACTAGATTATGCCGTATTGTCCTCAAACATGATCTTTTACACATAGATCTTGAGGAGAAGGCCGCTTGTGAACTCAAAACATAAGTTCGTGCAAGAAATCAAATTTCCGTGTAGCGTGACCTTCAATTACTAGAATAGTCGTAACTTTCTCTAGGAAACACATATGATGAACCATAAACGGTTATGGAAACTAGACTCATTTAGCTTTCCAACCGTATATTGCACACATTCTGGTTCATCAGGAGCTGTTTACAAAGTATCATCGAAGTTGATTGTTTTGTCAAAATCAGGTTCTCGGACAGATTCATCCTACTTTACGAAAACGGCCATAACTCACTCAATATGATAGATATGATAAAATGGTTGGTGTCCCTGGAAAGTAGACACATAGACCTTTCCAATGGTACAAATTTCACCATTTTCCAGTGAGTGAGATTTCTTGTAGGTCCCGTGGAATTTGACCTATGAAACTTGACAGATTTTGATTTCGCTATTGATGTGTCTTTCTTATGTAGGGATAGAATAAGGCTCAACCTTTCATACCATTAAATATTGAAAAATGAGTTACTGCCATTACATTGGCGTTGCGTGGGCGCATAGCTATACTTAGCTTTAAACTTTTCATAGCGAATGAGATGTCAAGTCTTTCGTATTGTGTTGAATGCATTGATGCGTCTTATTTTACTTAGATGGTCCGTCTCTCAACACATATTTTTCATCTTGCTTTAGACAAAACAACGGATCTCTCTTTAGAGTAAAGACTTTGACTAATCATGGGGTATATGTATGCCTCACTTTCGTTAGAGTGCCTAAGCCGATTGATGGAAAATCATCATCAATACAGTCATCGAGTGCCTTTTCGAGACCATGTCTTCCCAAGATCTTTTTCATTCTAACTTCGGATGTTTGATACATGTTGGAATCTCTTGTTCAATCAAGAGTCCATGTAAACGGAATGAACACGCAAAAACATAATTTACCATATCCCTTCCAAATCAAGTAGAGTCCATGTGTGTTTCAATACATATAGCAAACGCGTGCTACTGTGGTCTGGAGCCACTTGATTCAGATGAATGAAGTCCGTTTAAGACCTTCATGTATATCTATGATCCCATAGAGATGTTATTATGACCACATTCATAGGCTGCATGTTCAGTTATTCGGAAACTACCAAACTGACAAAGTAGTGGATCAGTGCAATGACATCAATTACGAGAGCATATCTCATCGTAGTCGACCCCAGTGCGTGTTAGTGAGAGACCTTGCGCCATAAGGTGAGTCTAACCTCTTGTTCTCACTATACTATCTAATAAAGGCATAGTTGATAGAGTTTAGCTTGCGGTGTCGACATCACCTGCCCAAAGACCTATCTCTTTGTTAATGTTGGATCGCATCTTTTCATTAAGCCAATCAACTAAGTTAATATCCATCAACGAAGGGTGGTTCAATAGTAGAAATATTATCCCACGTCCTCATATACACTAGTGTAATACTTGTAGAGATCTCTATATGGATTAGATTTTGACATTAAGGCGTCCCCTAACGATAATCACAATTCAGACTTCATGAGACGGATTTGAGTATCACTAATCAATGAATCAGGTTGTGCCAAGCTCGTTTTCTTCTTAGTGCGAGAAAGTATCGTACCTAAGGGCCTCCCTCCTTTTGGGGAGCCATACGGCCTTGTGACACCAATTTTGCCACTATATGGCATCACCATATCACCATCCATGGTGATGGCGTCAAGACCAACACCTGTTGGTCGCGTCATGTCCTCTTGATAGGACATTAATCTTTGCAGACATATTTGCAGCATGTGATCTTGTCACTTTAACATTTTAAGCATTTAGGATCAAGATGAGACTTAGTGAGGACAAACCACGATAATTCACGTCTTTCCACTTGAACACTTGTGTTCTTATCTCCTTCTAACGGAGGAAATATTGTCTCATCAAAGTGACAATACACAATTTAGCTATGAATGAGATCGCTTGACAAGGTTTTTTACATAAGCGGATTATAGGTGGAGGTTCATATCCAACCTAAATACTTATTCATTTCAAATGACCTATCATTGTGCGCAGTGGCATTGCGATTTGGCACCTAGAAATAACATCTAGCCGAGCTCAAAGATTGGAGATCCGTTTCAATCCTATTTGAGCTCAAGGATTGCAATTTCGTGTCAATCCTCGTACACAGTCACAAGCTGTAGTACAAAAATATTCAATGATGGTGGGTCGTAGATGAATAGTAAAGCTGCATGCAAATATTGCATAGCCCCAAAACGCAATAGAAAGATTGGTGTGTATCAATAATATTCGAGCGACAAGCTAAAGTTGTTTGGTGGTAGCCTCGGTGAGACCGTATTGTGTGTGAAAATGGGGTATAAGACACTTCAACTTATATCCCGATAAACTTCTTTAAAGAATGGGTAGTGAGCCGGTAAAAGTATAAGCAGTAGATAATAGTGTAACACTTGACTGGTGTGTTAACACTTTAACCAACATCATAAAACATAAAAAGGTGTCCGCAAGTTGGTTGTATCTGTCTACATAGTTTGATGTAAGAATAGAATGTTCACTTTCGTGTCATTTAGCGCAGGAGGGTGTCACTCTTAATTTAGCTAAAGAATAGGCTTTCAAACGAGCAATGAGCATTACAGGGGACCAATGAGACATCGAGGGAAAGCCGGTGCACCTCAATTGCTTATGGAATTGACTGGACGGCCTCTGGGAAGTTGGAGTTGTGTTTGGGTGACGTCAATGTCTCCAGGGTGCCGCCATTTACAACCATGACGTCACCATCATACTTCATGGAGAAGCTAGATCCCGAATGTCTTCGTTTTGAGCGGAAGAATGGATGTCCATGAGAATTTCTTAAAATTTAGACCATTATGTCTCTTCCAGAATGACCGATTTGGTCAAACCAAAGCTTATATGAGTCGGTGTCCCAAATATCATGTTTGGCGACAATATGTGATTCGATATTCGAATCATAGTGACATACAGTTCACTAGATTGACTCATAAACTTCTCTAAGATGCATTTCAGTCCACATTCATGAGAAGGTATACACAAAAGAACTCTTGTTCATTCTCACAATGTGTTTTCAAATGAAAACTATTAGCAGGAATGTCTTTAAAGCTCAACATGGTTCGGTTGCCTCTCAATTCTCAATGCATATAGAGCATTTGTGACGTTGATCATGGTGCCATGAGGCATCAAGATTCAAGCTATACCGCGTCCCTGAATGACCGGTATGATTCAAGTATTGTAGTCACAAAAGATTTACAAAGGCAAAAAATTCAAGGATAGTTGCTGGTTCCTTAGAATGTTGTGGGTAGTTCCACTATCTGCAAAGCACTCAATGTCTCTATGAGACAGGTCTACAAAATGGAGTAGATATGAGAGTAAATAATTCCACTTGAACTATTTAGAAGGATTGAAAGAAGATACAAAAAGCTGCAATCCCGAGTGCATAAAAAATTCCGTGCAGAATGGCCTTTGCGCACTAAAACAGCCATAACTTCTTCATTAAAATAGATATAGACGAACCGTGAAAAGTTCTAAAAACTAGACTTGTAGATCTTTCCAATGATATAAAGCTCACTGTCTGGTTCGTTCGGACCTGTTCACAAAGCTCAAACAAAATTGACTGTCTAGAAGGGACAAATTGCTGCTTTTCGTAGAATTGGCATATGCGAAGCTGTGATGGTTGCAGGTGGCGTGTAGGCTTTTTCCTTAGCCAAAATTGAAGTGTGTATGATCAAAACCAAGTCATTTCGGTCGTTCCAATGTCGTAAACTCCATGACTAGTTAGCAAAAGCTCCCTGACATGAACATAAACTAACTCAGAGGACCTAGAGGGATTCGATCATGATGATGATTGTCCGGTTTTGATAAGTCTTCAACATCTTTTGCAAGATGGAAATTGGTTTAATAGCGTAGGGGGGATCCAAAATCAAAAGCTTTCGGTAACTCCAAGTCAGTATGACCAAGCATGTCCGTGGAGGGTCGGTAGCACGAGACACACTTAAACCACTATCTCCTTAATTTGGGCAATTCTAAGACATCACACTGAGCTTGGATGAGCCTAGTTGAACAGCTGATGATGGAAAATCCGCTATAGGGTAGAAGATTTAACCGGAAAACACGTGGGCGATTCTCCTTGAGGATGCGGTGCCGTGAGTCACCTTCAAAGGAAGGGACCAAAATTGGCACAATATGTCATGTTTCTAAGGACAATGTAAGAATGTATATCAGTACAAACCATAAGAGGAGAATAGTTTCATAACTTCGAAAAAAATCTCAAGGCATTCATTATTGCTAATGTGAGTGTATATCGAGGTCTCGAATAAACAAAGGACATCGATACGACGTCTTATTACATATAGCTTGGATAGAAAATCAAAGTCGATCTAGCCAATGACGTTAAAGTCAGGGGTAGCTAAAGCTAGATCCGAATCTTTGAAATCCACAATCATGGGGATGACGTTCTTGTCCTCATATTGATTTTCCATACCATTTTGTATGCATTCACAATTTGAAAGATAGCTCGACAACTCTTGAACCAGTGATCCGAAGATCCACAACGGTTGCATTGTCATAAGCTGGCATGAGTAGTTTTGACAAATTGGTGTCTAGACCGGGAGTGTCGCCATTAGGGTCGGCGGTACCTCCCCCTCTTTTCTAGATATCGACACGACGTTTTCTGCCGTTACCGTGACTCATATTGTTATCCCCATATTAAGGGACAATCCCAAATATCCGTTTATCGCATTAGCGTATATACAATTCCTGTTTGCAATTGTATGATCAAAATCAAGTTTTGTTGGTAATTCCAAACCAACTTGGAGAACCTAAAGAACTTGATGATGATTGAATCCGCTAAAGATTATAGATCAGGATGCCACGGAATATCATCGATGATATGTAGTCAATTTAGGTGGTAAACAATCCACTTGACTTAATAACTTAACAAGTTGAGTTAGATGGACGTTTCAAGAAACGCTCCATAAGTGCATTCCATAATAATTTGTGGTCATTACTTTTTGCACAGATTACCGTTAAAGGTTGTTGCATGTCGATGTGGCGCCTCAAAACTTTGAGCGCGAGAGATGTGCAATCTCTGCATCTAGGCGGGTTAGCCTAGGGGTCAAAACATGTGGTTTAATCCTTTCCGAGGAAATGTTCCACAGATACCTAACGAAGATAGCGAAGATTTGCCTTAGGCATCGAGTACGTCAAAACTCAAGTGAGCAGAATGTTCTGTTGCTCTTGCATACAAAATCAAGCTGTTATGAGACTCGATAGAGGTCACAAATGATGCTTTTAATGGTTTGTCATTCGGATTGATCACACACAATCTGGAAAAGCCGCGAATTGATCAAACACAATTCGGAAAAGGCCTCGGATTGATTAAACATAATCCAGAGAAAAGTCGGGGTTAATCACACACAACCTGGACAAAGAAACAAGAGTGATCATACACACTCTTGACCCGCGAATAAAATTTCGGGATTTTTACCTGCACGCACAAAATCCCAAACATAGAATGGAGATGAAGAGGAAAGGACTTTATCCTCCTCGAGTTATTGAACTTGGAAAAGTTTAGGGTTTCAAAACATACCTTTCGAAACTTCGAACACTTGAAGAAGTCGAAAATTGTAGTCGGAGGAAACTAAGAATCGTTGGCGGGCGGCGGCCAAAGGATTGGCAGTCGGTGATGTCGAACGGTGGCCGGAAAAATAGGCGGCGGCAGTGGTCGGACATAGGAGCCGAAAAACCTTTTTTAGGGTTTCGGAAAAACAAATGGTGGGCTATTAACTCTAGGGTTAGAAAAAATGCATGATAACGTAAAGAAGTATAAACAGTAGAGACAAAGAGATCTAGTAAGATAATAGAGAATCATCATCTTATTCATTGATAGAAGCCCTTTATATACGGAATTACAAAGTACAAATATGGTAATGATAAGGAATACATAGTCCTATTCTAACTACATATCCTGATGGCATAAAACAAGGCACACATATGGAATATCCTAAAACATAAACCAAGTTGTAAAGCGAGAGATTAATTTGTGAACCAAAACCAGGTATCCATCTTATACCTCCATGAAGAAAAGTCCTACAGCAAAGAATATGCATTTCCAGGAGATCGAGATGTGATACGGGTGTATCCTAGCCTTTTAGGGATTAGCCGATTCCTTCTCCAAGTTAGTTAAGGAAATAGCTTTTCTAGCTTGTTAGGAGAATAGTTTTCCAACTTAGTTTGGGATTAGTTGTCTAACTTAGTTAGGGAGTATTCTCTAAGTTAGATAAGGATTTATAGAGATTTAGACTCTATAAATAGAGGTGTCTAGCTTAGTGCTAGAGAGCGGAGCGAATTAGAGAGCTAGAGTGTTATTGTGAGAGAAGGCATTAGACAATAAACATTGTACCCTTTTGCACAATAATAAGAGAGGAATACATTTTCTTTGAACTACATTACCTGTGTGTTTTAGTGATATTAATAATTCCGCTATCAGTAGTATCACATGGGTAATTCGTATCAAGTTGGTAATTAGAGCTAACCGTATCCGTGAGGAGTCCTGTGGTGCATGGTCCTGACTCGTTCACTTTACAGAAAGCTGGGAAAAGCTCTTGTGTCTTTGGAAAATACCACAAGATCAAGAGGAAAGAAGATGGGTGATGAAAATCCAGAAAAAGATAGACTTGATGCGTTGGAGAAGCAGGTAGCATCAATGAAGTCTGAGTTTTCGGAAGTGGCCAGCCTCCTTAAACAACTGCTGATGAAGGAGGAACCTTTGGAGAAGCCGAAAGATGCGCCCTCTGCATCGGAAGATGGATCAGAATCCGAATCGGATGGGGAGTCAGACAACGCCAACAAAACCTTGCAACAAGAAGGAAAAAGTTCTTTTCGGAACTTGAAGATTGACTTCAAGATTGAAGTCCCGATGTATGACGGTAGCATCAGTGTTGACAAGTTGGACGACTGGATTGAGCGGCTTGACACATATTTTACTTTCCATTGTTTTACATCGGAAGAGAAGATCACCTGTGCGACTCTGAAGCTATCATCTCACGCTTTAACTTGGTGGAAGTCTTACCGGAAGAATAGTGTTGAGAGGGTAGTGTCGTGGAAGCGGTTCAAAGAATTGCTTAGAAAGAAGTTTTATCCAGTAGGGTTTCTGGAGGAACGATGGAACAAGTGGCATAACTTGCGCCAGAAAGTCAATCAGTCCGTACAAGAGTACACTACCGAATTTCAGAATCAAGCTATGGTTCTAGATATATCCTTGACGGAGTATTCGATATTTACGAAGTACAAAGCAGGACTACATGAGTACCTCCAAAGGGAGTTGAGTTTGTTCACGGTACAATCCGTTGTAGAAGCTAACGAAAAAGCCATCGCCATTGAGAAGAAGTTCAAGAGGAACGAAACCAAGGGAGATGGAAAACAGACTGTGGGCAAGTCGAATGATTCCTATGCCAAAACGGAAGAGCATAAGAATGGTGTGTCTGATGGGAAAGCATGTTTGGTTTGCAGTTATTGCGAAGGAACAGGCCATGTGGCAGATAAGTGTTGGGTGAAGTTTCCTCACCTTAAACCAAGAGTGTTACGGCACAAGGAGGAGAGGAAGAAGACCACATTAATCACAAACGAGGCAAAAGAAGTACCAGGAATGACAGAACCAAATGCGAA
>NC_020493.1:13004804-13005805 GCF_000184155.1 Fragaria vesca subsp. vesca | reverse complement strand
CACAAACACCAATTCCAAGCCTAACTAGGGCAATACGACTAAAACATCAAAACACCATAAACTTCCACCTCAAATTTCTCCTTACCTAGCTCAAGAGGGAGTGAGTCCTTTAGGGCAAGGTTGCTGGGTTGGAGGGCTACAAAAACCATACTAAGCTTGCCCGGATTGGTGGCCGGAGGAGGAAGTTCCGGCGAAGGGAAGCTCGGGGCAGCCCTTGCTTTCGGGCGGCACCGCTCTCTCACGGCGGCGCTAGGGCTCCTCTCACCGGTCTAGAAATGTTGCTGGGAGGGAGACCGACCGAACGTGACCGGTCCGGCGGCGAACGGAGGTCGGACGGCGGCGGGAGGGCAGCCGGAAAACCGGGCAGCGGGAGGCTCGGGTGCGGAGAGGAAATCGGGAGGGAGAGAGAAAGAAAAGAAGAAGAAATGGGTTGGGCTCGGCCCAGCCGACCCAACACTCCCTTTTAACCCAAACTTTCCAAAATAAAAACACCCCGAAAAATAATACCCGAATAAAAATTACCTTTTACTAGCTAAAATTTACCATTTTTACCGTCGTCGTATTTTCCTCATACGAATAATCCTCCGCACATAATCGTCCCCGAAACCCCTCTAGGGACCAATTAAACTATTTACTCAATGATCGAGACGGTAAAATTCTTATTATAATCACGCTAGTAAATAAGGTAAAAATATAAGGGTCGGGATGTGACATATTTCCTCTCTTTTCTTCATCTTTATTTTACATTTTGATCGAACACAATAATATAATTTTTTTCAGACATATGATCTTCCATAGTAGAACATGCATAAATAAAGAAGAAAAAAACTCATAATTGATTTCAGCATTGATTTATTAGTAAACAAGTATTTCAGGTTCATACTTATTTAGTTGAATCTGGATTGGTTTTATCAGTCCTTTATCTGTAGTGCAGCGTATCAGACTCGGTACATATTGAGTTGAATCTAGAACTAGAGGCAGACGCATTTGCCGTTAAAACA
>NC_020493.1:13001444-13004784 GCF_000184155.1 Fragaria vesca subsp. vesca | reverse complement strand
AAGCTGCAGGTGAAGACCAGTTTAGTTGATGCCATTGTGGATCCGGGAAGTCAGAAGAACCTTATCTCGGAAGCTTTGGTTCAAAAGTTAGGTCTTCAAACGGTCAAACATCCGAAGCCATATCCATTAGGATGGATTCAGAAGGACACATGACTAAGTATTACCAGTCAATGCACATTCAAGTTTGCTCTTCATGAATCTTACATCGACGAAGTGACATGCGATGTGGTGCCATTGGATGTTTGTCAGGTGATTCTGGGAAATCCTTACTTATGGGATAGAGATGCTATCTACGAAAGGAAGGCTCAGAAGTACACATTTACGAAAGACGGACAACGATTCGTTATTCGGGCGGCGTCACTCCCACCAGAGGCAAGCTTGGTAGCAGCAACTCAGGCTAAAAGATTAGTAAGTGCTTATAGGAAATTTGTCTTGTTGGCACGTCCACATGAAGGGCAATCAAGTCAAGATGTTGAGAAGACAAAATTGAATAAGTCACAAGCAAAGTACAAGACCAGACCTTACCTTGTAACTTTGGTATTAATGACTTATTATGGTTAAGGCGGAGTAAAGAGCGCCTTAAAGAGGATCCGTTGCTAGAAGATTGCATTTTAGAGCAGCAAGTGGCTACGACACGTCGAGGGGAGCGTACAATGTTCCGCATTGGGCGTGCAGGTCAGGTTCCAAGTAAAGCTAAATGGTTCAGCAAAGAGAAGGGAACTCTTGAGTTTCCTAATCTCCAGTTTTAACTTAAACGGGAGTTTTAAGTTCCTAAAAGGGGGAGCCATGATACGGGTGTATCCTAGCCTTTTAGGGATTAGTCGATTCCTTCTCCAAGTTAGTTAAGGATATAGCTTTTCTAGCTTGTTAGGAGAATAGTTTTCCAACTTAGTTTGGGATTAGTTGTCTAACTTAGTTAGGGAGTATTCTCCAAGTTAGATAAGGATTTATAGAGATTTAGACTCTATAAATAGAGGTGTCTAGCTTAGTGCTAGAGAGCGGAGCGAATTAGAGAGCTAGAGTGTTATTGTGAGTAGGGCTGCCACTTGGTTTGGTAAATACCAAACCGATCGAAAACCGACCGAAAATTTATGATTTAGTAAACCGAATTTTGGTAATCGAAATCAAAAAAACCGAAACCGAGAAGTACCGAAAAAGTTGGTTTGGTTTTTGGTAAATACTGAATTTACCGAAATTCTAATTATTTAAAGACTTATATTTCTAAAAACACACAGACTAATAATCTTATCTCACGTTTTCAATTGTATATACCATTTAGTAAAAAAAAAGACAATGAATAGAAAAATTCAACTATACTTGGTACCGTTCGGGTCTCAATTAAAGCGATCAACTTTAATTCAATGTTACTTGTTATATAAAAACGCTCTTACCTACCCGTCTTAGTCGATTCATCACACACACACATAGACAAACCCACTTAGATGACATGTAACCGCCCATGTAAAAATTTAGGAATGTTTTTACCTCTCTTGATGATAGAGCTCCCCATAGGAAGTACAAACGTAAATAGGGTTAGCCGCCTTGATCAAGGCCAAAACATTATCAAAAATACCTAATTTTTCTACCATAGTCGTATTTCACTATATTGATCACATCATAGTTCACAAGCTTTTTGAAAATTTTGCTTCCTCTTTGTAGTTGGTTCACAAAGATGTACATATGCATATAACTTACTAAATAAGTTATACCACATTACCAGGCATGTTGTGGTTCCAATTATTACAATTCACAAAATTAAAATTCGACCGTCTGATGTGATCATTATAGTATAATACAATTATGATAGAAAATTCAATTGTACTCAATAATGCTCGGGTCTTGATCAAAACGGTCAACCATAATTAACGTCACTTATTACACGAAAAGTTTTACTGCCCTTATGTGACTTATTTTGGTCGACTCTTCCACACACATACTTTCACATAGATGACACATAACTTGTTCATATAAAAATTTGGAAACATTTACATCCTGACTATTTCGGTAGAAAATTAAATCATACTCGATAATGTGTACTGAAATGACTATCTTTTGTATATGTATTATCAGACTCTAGAAACTCAAGTGATATTTAAATTTTATAGTTTTGTATTGTTTTGTTATATTTTGAAAATATATTTGTTGTGAAGTTTGGTAATACCGAAAAACCGACATCCGAAGTTGGTAAGATTTATCTCATACCGAAGTTTTTGGTTTGGTAATTGAAAGTCATATTTCATTACCGAAAGGTTTGGTTTTGAAGTTGGTAACGCCCATTACCGATTCGAACCGACTGAGTGGCAGCCCTAATTGTGAGAGAAGGCATTAGACAATAAACATTGTACCCTTTTGCACAATAATAAGAGAGGAATACATTTTCTTCGAACTACATTACCTGTATGTTTTAGTGCTATTAATAATTCCGCTATTAATAGTATCACATGGGTAATTCGTATCAAGATGCGCACGGAAATACTTCCTTGCCAAAACCATACTTGCAAAGTCACATTAACAGAAGTCATTATATCAAAATGAGTTTAGTGCCCCAGCTGGTGTATCCATGCATCAATTCATGAAGTCGACTACCTAGTATACGATTAGGTTTCGTATCCACTGCATGACCAAGTGTACGTTGTTTCTGTTAACATATTTTGACACGACCCACCCCGAATTTCACCCTGAAACCCAGAGTAAGTCGTGCGGGGACCACCTCCAAGGAAAATTTACTGAAAAGATTAAGAAAATCTCCCTTGCAGATGGACAACCCTAACTCGAAAATTTCATATTACACTTCTGAACATCACATAATATACAAAAATTCTAAAGTATTCAGAGCTACTAAACACAAGCGGAAGCAAGAAAACACGAGTAGGTTGAACAGGTAACCTACTGATGAAAACTGGCCGAAAAGCGGGTGACTATGCCTCGTCTCCTACTAGATCCAACCCGAACTCTGCAGACTGGGCAATTTAAAACGAAGGGCCCAGGGGAAAACATTTAATAACGTTAGAGTGAGTGGACAAAAATAAAATAATAAATAAAAATATTTATGTTTCCCCAAATTAATTTCTAAGGAAAAATCGAATAGCATGCCGCAAGCGATAAAACCTTTATCCCATAAAATATCGAGCCTCTCAGACTCTATAATATATGTATGTATTTACACTCGTCTATACTCCCTATATAAATTCATGGGTCTATATAAGGCTACTACGCTCGCGTCCAACGCTCACATCACGCCTTAATGCGGTGCTACACTACGCCATCAAGGTGGTACAGACGGGTGTATAAATATGTGTCCACTACCCCCTATATGAATTAAACACTACAAATAGGGCTA
>NC_020493.1:12985358-13001424 GCF_000184155.1 Fragaria vesca subsp. vesca | reverse complement strand
TAAGTAGTATATATATATATATATATATATATATATATATATATTGTAAATGGTAACTGTTAATTATTTCCTTTATAGATTCTATTATAAATTAACCCGATTATCCGAAGAAACAAGAGTGCGGGTATTGGGACCTCCAAATTTACTCAGTATACTCTTAATCTCTTTACACCTCTATTTTACTTTTAAATACAAGCATTTGCTCATTAGACCTCCTTTTCAAATTCCTAAAATAACCTTGTTTATGTAATTCACATATATATTAATATATTACTCATTACACCTCTTATTCACTCATCCATTCCGACTTCCATTCGTTAATTTTTTATGTTTTCTTTTTAACGCAAACCTCCATTCTCGACCTTGATTTCTTTATTTTATGTATTTTTTTTTTGCATAAAATCTCACTCGCTAGACATTCATTTTTTGATCAAATTGTAAGAAATCATTTTTAATGACATCAATTTTCGAGAAAAGTTAATTCGAATCATGAAAAATACTATTCTCTTAAAAATAAAAATAAAACAAGGATTATGTCTCAAATTTTATTTATAGATCATCAAAAGAATGTTCTTACATGAACTATTATATATTTTTATTACTTTTGTATTTCTATTTTACATATTCTATGTGTTTTTTGTAAGTTTTTTGTTTTTATACCTCATGATGATAACTTATTTTAATAATTGATAGATCATAATTTTTGTAAAAATATTATGATACTTATTTATTTATTTTTTAATAATTTATATATCATAATTTTTGTAAAAATATTTTTTTCACTTTGTATATGCATGTGACATGTATGATAGTATAAATATATAAATGCTTTAATAAGTATGTGGTAAAACTAGAAAATAAAATATCAATAAGTAAAATAATAAAATGCAATCCATTATTATTGAATTAGAAAGTTTAGAGAGAATAAATGTAATATTATTTGTTGTTTAATTGACGTCCTTAATAGTCATTATGTAAGAAGATAAATATGTCATTTAATAATTCATAATAGAGTGAGGTTAATTGAGCAAATTTAGAAATCCCAATAGTCACACTCAAGAAACAAATGCACCAATAATCTAGAGCAACAGTTATCAATGGGGAGGCTGAATGAAACCAAAAGAGACAACAAAGAGCGAAGTTGCCAGAGAATTTCGTAGGAGCTGGATCCTGAAAGGACGAACACACCATTGACAAGTTTAACGGGTAAACATAAAACGTTCAGGCACGGTTTGACGATTTTCCCTTTCCTGCGGAAGTTTTGCCTACTTTGAGGAACCACACTGCATAAATGCAGTGTTATATTTTATCTTTTTGAGGGGAATGGATCAAGGTTCATTACGATCAAAAGATATAATGTCCTCCACATGCGAAAGAATAACAATGGTGAAACATGTGCTCATACAAGAAAACAAAACTAATTGAGCTAGAGAATGAGCAACACAATCAGCTTCTCTCTTGGTAAAAATCACTCTAGCATTAGAAGCCAAACTAAGGCTTTCTTTCAAGTCAGATAGAAGGAAACCAAGACCTGAATTTTCCATTGAACCTCAACTAGCAACCGACGGTCCGTTTCCACAATTAAGGGAACAAAATGGTGCACACATGCCCAGCCTACACCCTCAAGTAAAGCAAGAATTTCACCATGCTGAGGAGAACTAGCAGCAATAATGAATTTGGTAAAAACACCAAGACAACATCCATTATGATCACGGAAAATACCTCCTAAACCGGTCCTCCCAGTAGAGGGATCGAAGGCCGAAATGCAGTGTTATATTGACATAAAAAAACTGTGTTCAAATATTTCTCTCGACGCCAACTGTGTTCAAATTTAGATTAGAACAGGTATTATATAGAGGGATGTTAATGTATACTAACAACATCCAAGACCTGTCTCACAGAAATGGAGAATCAGATATTGTACACAAAAGGTCCAACCTATCTGCAAAACATTTACTGATACTACTTCTTCAAACAATATTGATGATTAACTAGTTCACTCCCAACACGAACCAACTATAAAAGTGGTGTACAATCAGAACTTTATAAGCAGACTAGGTCCATAATGCCCCATCACCTGTGATTCCTGAATTGACCAACTTCCTGCCAATTGCATCTCTTAGTTCAATCTCTCCTGGAAATCTTCCTTCCTCGAGCTTGGAGAAAATCTGCAATAAGAACACAGAACCTAAATAAAAAGGAACAACTAGCAACAACATTCTAGCTCAAATCAATATGACTAAATGTAGAAAGAAGGTTCACCCACCAATTCATCGTTGAGAGAGACTTCAAAAGCGCCAGTGCCTTGAAGGAAGGACTGGAGCGCATTACCAAGAAGCCAAGTCGACGCCATGGTTCCAAACCTATTCGCACGCAAAGAATAAAGCCAAGGAGGAGGTGCCATCCCCACCATAGGGAAAAGTTGCTCACCCCCCATGACAAGCCCAAACATTCCAAATTGAACAACAGGAACTAGTTTGCTAAGCACACGCTTTGGTAAAGCTGGGGGATAGTTTGAAAGAACAATGTCAATCCCAGGAAAAGCAGACTCTATCATCTTGGTCATTGTTACTGCAGTCCCCCTACCAGAAGCATATCTTTATGTTAGTAAAGAAGGCTCAATTCCACAACTATCTAACACGTAGATCTCATATCTCTTCCAAATCCCTTATATAGATAGAGTAAAGACCATTTTAGGTAGAAAGATAAACCTTGGTCTAGAAACACATTCAAGACTTCAAGTAAGTTCCTAGCTGTTCAGTTCAATATAACATCAAAAAAACAGTACAGGAGAAACAAAAATTCGATAAATTTAAAAATAAAAAAACTTCTAAGAGATACAGTGAACTTTGGTCATCTATCTTCTCCAGTTCTACCGAAACCTACCGTCTACACGCTACCGATATGAACTTACCAATTTCTACAAGAAGGTAAATATGATTTGATATAAAATTGAGACCCTATGCATAGTTGAGTGGACAAAATTCAAAAATAACAGAAACATACGATTCGATACAAAATCAAAAACCCATTACAGGAAAAGAACAATACGAACCGCCGAATCAACTGAAAAGAGCAAAGATTTCAATTTGATCACATCTAGCACTGTAAACATACATCAGCAATAAGCAAAGGAAACAGATTTTTCAGAGCAGCTGAAAATTGAAGACCAAAAGGAGAAGAAAGTAGAGAATTATTATTACTTGTAAGAGCAAGAGGTGCAGAAGCTAATCTTGACTGTGTTGCCGACGCCGATTGCTCCATCCCTTGGTTTCTGAAATTGGTCAACAAAGTCAAAGAAAGACGACGCAAATTAGCATATGAAGGCGAGAAAAGCGGAAGAGCTTGAAGTACCTGTGAGGGGAAGGCTAGGGAGTCTTTGGGCAACGGTGGAGGTTTGTTTTGGAGGTGATGGGGAGCCTTGTGCGGCGGAGGCGGTGGTGGTCGGAGAGTGAAGAGGTTAAGGATATCGAAGCAGAAGAGGAAGAGTGGTAACCCTAGCAGAATGATCTGGGCGCGATCCATGGCTTTGGCTTCAGAGAGAAAGAGTGAGAGAAAGAGGTAGTTGAAGACGATGTAGTGTCTCTTCTTGACTAATGAGGTGAAATTGTTTGGACCTCAAAACCATTTGGGTTCTTTCCATGGGCCTTAACCTAATCTTTTTGTATTTTTGTTTCTGGCCCAAAGTAGATAGGAAATATTCTTCGTTTAATCTCTCGGTCCTCAAAGCTTGATCCAGAACTTAGAAAAACTCGTGTTTCTCGAGACTTCCCATCAAATTGCTTTGCTCAATGCCTAAGTGTTCAAGAGATTACAAAGCAAAAGGCATTTATCTTCAAGTTTTGAAAAATGGGTAACAACTTACATGTCTCAAATAATTGAAAACACAGAAGTAATTTCTAGTAAGATTTGAAGGACAAAAGATAGGTTTTAAACCGGCTAGCATTTGGCTTATGCAATAGCACATTGATAATAAAAAAATTCCTTACTTTTCTTTAGGAAAAAATTATTAAATAACACGCATACTTTATATATGATAATGAGGTTTGAACTCTTGTCGTTCTATTTCATAATAATTTTATTATGTGAAATTTAAAAAAAATAATAACACTTTTGATTACTTATTCACCTTGTTAGCAATATACCACGGACCGAAACGAAATTTACACATGTCAAAAACCGTTGCACATAAAGCCGTCGCTTGAAACTGTGCTCAAAAGTCAACACTCGATGATTTGACCTTTCGCTCCATTTTCCCAGTTTCTACAAAACCAGAGTATTGGAAAAACGCGGCAAAAAACCAAACGGCAAAACCCCCATATGCCCGAACACTCACCGGAATGACGTCATCATCCTCCTCCTCGGCGGCGCTGCTGCTGGACTCCATCCACACCTCCCTCGCCGACCTCTCCACCCCTCACTACACTAACTCCCCCTTCGACCTCCCCCGCCGCTTCTCCGCCTTCGCCCACCGCCTCCATCTCGCCCTCACCCACCTCGCCCGCTCCACCTCATCCCTCGACTCCTTCCCGCCTTCCGTCCTCACCGCCCTCAAAGGAATCGCCGCCGAGCTCCCAGCCGCCCTCAAAACGATGTCGTTTTACTCTAAAGGCAAAATCTTCGTCCTCATCCACTGCCTCTCCCTCTGTAAATCCCTCAACGAAACAACCGCGGCCGTCTCCGGCTGGCTCGCCCTCCTCGACTCCGCCGTCGATGACCTCCCCGATCTCCGCAAGAAAATCGCCGATCTTTCTAGAGACATGAAGCAAGTTCAATTTGAAGTAAGACAAGTAATATAATTTATTCTCTCAATCTTCTTTGAAAATGGAACTCAATTTTTTGAAATTTTAGGTCACAGCGAACGAAGAGAGAGTGCACCACACGCTCCGGAGAGAAGGAGAAACGACGCGGACGAAGACCAGCAAAGCCGTCGAGAGCGCGATCATCATGGATTTATCCCGAGCTCTCGGAATCGAACCGGAGAATCACGCCGAGCTTTCCAAGCAAATCAAGCAGCTCAGAAACGACATCGCCGGAACGAATACGGCGTCGGAGCGCCGGATTTTGGTGTCGTTGGAGAGGATTGTGGAGAATTGGGCCGCGCAGCCCAATCTCACCACGGGCCTGGAGTTCGAAGACGACGCGCAAATCTCTCCGTTCAAGAATTTTCTCTGTCCGTTGACTAAAGAGGTGATGAGAGACCCGGTGGTGCTCCAGTCGTCGCAGACGTACGAACGGTCCGCCGTGAAGTACTGGTTTGAGCGGTGTTTGGACGACGGCAGGGAACCGACTTGTCCGGTCACCGGTCAGGTGCTCCAGTCACTGGAGATGAAACCGAACATTGGACTAGCCGGAGCTATTGAGGAGTGGGTGAATAGGAATGTGGATATTCTGGTCAAAATTGGGGCTCAAAAGCTGAGTGAAGAGCCTCCCTTGGTGGATGGTATAGAGGTAGTGTTGGACAATGTTTATAACATCTCAGAAGAGTATCCCAGTTGTAGATTTAGAGTTAGGAATGCCGGCATTGTTGTGCTTATTGTTAAATTGCTGAGGAATAGTGCGAAGAGTATTGGGACTCATTTGAGAAGCAAAGCTCTTATGGCTTTGGTTAGCATGGCCAAAGATGAAGAAAGCAAGGTTTGCTTTGGTTGCTTCTCTTGTGAACTATAGCTTTGTCTATTTAATGTATTGGTGAGTTCTGCTATTGTTACAAGTTTGTGATTGAACCTTTTTGAACATTTCTAGGAGATCATGCTTCAAGAAGGTATCACTAGATTGGCCATACATAGTCTTATCGGGAGCTCAGAGAAGGAGAGAGAGTGTGCTGTGAAATTATTACTTGAGTTCTCGAGTGATGAAGCTTGTTGCATTAAAATTGCAGCAGAGAAAGGAGCTTTGGTTCTTCTCTCAAGCATGGCAGGGAACCTGGAGCATCCTGGTTTATCCAATCTAGCTGAGGAGGTATTAAAGCAGATGGAGAAGGTGGAGGGTAATGTACAGCATTTGGCCGCAGCAGGGAGATTCAATCCCTTGCTTACTCGACTTTGTGAAGGTATGCCTTCTATTAATTTTTGCACCAGCTGAAAATTGTTAATCATAATTGATTGTATAAGAAAGATCAATTTTGCAATCTTCTTGGACAAAGTAATGCAACGATCGGAAAACAGTAGACTTGGGGAGATTCGCTGTTTTTGTTTCTTGTTTTTCTTTCTCATTAGGTAGCTCATAGCATTGTGGTATTTAGTATTCACCTGTTGTATTGGAATGTGTATTTCTGGAAGCAGGTTCTGAAAATGTCAAAATTGAGATGGCATCTATGGTGGGAACTCTGACGTTGACAAATAGCAGCAAGGAACAAATAGCTAGGCAAAGTGCTAAAATACTAGTCGAGATGCTTTCTAATCCAGAAGGAAGGGCAGCGAGCTTGAAAGCCTTGTATAACTTGTCAAGTCTAGATGACAATGCAACCATCCTTGTTGATTCTGCTGTACTTCCTGCTTTGACAGGTATCCTTTTCATCAACCAGGATACTTCGTCGGAACTGAAAGAGTTGGCTGCATCAACCATGGCAAATATAGTATCAAATCCAGGACACTGGGAATTGGCTTCAGCTGACAAAGAAGGGAACTCTATGCAGTCAGAATCATTTATATATAATCTATTGGGGGTTTTATCTCTTGCATCCCTTCCCTGTCAGATATCCATTCTCCAGATCCTATATGGAATTGCCTCGTCTCCACAGGCATCAGGTAATTCTTCCTTTAGTTTTCACACAGGCTCCATCTGATATTCGTTTATTATTCATGGAACTATCAACTATGGGTTTGTTCTCTATGTATAACTTAATGTGTGAATTTATGATTAGTACCACATATACCTAAAACTTGGCTGCATTTATTTTGTATTCACCGATTAGTAAGTTGGCGCATTTTAGTTCCTTGGTTTGTTTGTTCTGAAAACCAACAAAAGATAGTTGCTATCATTCAAATGGAATCGTATTGTTGTGATTAGGGTTGTATCTTGTTCCTGAAGAGTCTTTTGTGCTTAGCATCTTTGTGGAGAAGTGTCTGGAGATTATCTCCCCAGTCCCCACATAGGAGACCAGAATACTCGAGTTTGTTTGAGAATACTTTCAAAAGCTACCTATATGTTTATGCTCCAACAGTAGCAGGGCAATGGCTAATGTGAAGAATCTAATTTCTAACACCATCATGACAGTAGTTACCTGTGTTTCTCTTCTCATCTACATTGTAGCCTCAAGATTTTAAATGCTATTCTGAAATCATTATATTTAAATTTGTTATAGATGCTCTTGCTCTGAAAATCTTGAAATAATATGCTGCTGGTATATATAATTGTATATATTAAGTTGCCTAGCTAGGAGATTAAAGAAAAATACCATTGTACCTAAAGTTAGCTGCAGAGAAGGGGATTTTGTTTTTCTAGCTACATTTTATGGTCGTGAAATTTAGCTCTCTTTTTTTGTGTGCTAAGCAGTTCTCATATCCATTTTCTGACATGGTACCTATGCTTTGTTGTTTCTAATTACAGATTCGGTCGCTTGTCATATAAAATCTGGGGAAGGGATTAAAATCATTTTACCATTTCTTGAGCACCCTGAAGTGGAAAACAGAATTCAAGCTTTTAGGCTTACAAGATTACTCTCAGAGAGGTATGGTCAGGATATTGCTGATGAGCTAAGGCCTTGTCACAAGCTTTCCTTGTTCAAAGACAAACTATTAGACGAACAATCGGCAGATAGTGAGAGAGCTGATGCTGCATGCATACTTGCAAACCTTTCCCTCTCAGAAGATGAAGTGAAGACACTCCTAGAAGTTAATTTTGTTAGATGGATAGCTTCTACTCTCATCAACCAGTGCCAAACTTCGAATGGGAGGATTTCTCGACCTGCATCAAGCATGTTGGAAGGTCTTCTGGGCCTTTTACTTGAGATTACAAAGAACCTGAATCCTCAAACTCTAAGTACACTAAAGGAGCACAGCCTTATTACTATTTTCCATCGTCACCTTAATTATCCTTCAAACCCAAGAGTAAAACAACTAGCCACCCTTGGCTTGAAAAACTTGTCTGGATATGCAAGATCAGTAGCTGCTATGGAGTCAGAACCACAACCTCACCATGGATTATGTTCTCATTTGACGTTCATGTGCGGGAGGTCTTCTATACAAACTTCCAAGTGTCCGATACACAACATTCCATGCGAAGAAGATAGTCAATTGTGTTTGCTAAAGAACAACTGCATCAAGCCCCTTGTTGATCTACTCAACGACAACGACACTAGTGTTCAGATTGCTGCAGTGGAGGCACTATCAACTCTAGTAATAGACACTTTCAGTTCAAGCAACTTCAAAAGAGCAGTCGACGAACTTGAGCAATTGGGTGTCATTGAAGCCGTGATTACTCTATTCACAGAAGTTCGACCTGGGGAGCTGCAAGAGAAAACGGTTTGGATCATTGAGAGGATACTGAGAGTCGAAAACCATAGACATTCCCTCAACCAGGCTCTGGTGTGGGCATTGGTGGAAGCCTTCAAGCATGGCGATGCCAACACAAAGCGAAATGCGCAAGATGCTCTTACTAGTCTGAAGCAGTTATCCGGGGTTAGCGGAAATCGAAGATCTCTATAGTCATTTCTGGAGTCACATTCAAACTGTATAGATGTGCTATTCTCACTCTCAATTTGTACAGTGAACTGTAAGAAATCAAAAAGGGCTATACTCCATCACATTGTTCATAATTGTCTTCTTCGTTATGCCAAATTGTCATGTAAGTGCAGCTCCCCTGATTAAATTAGAATACAAATTGAAAAGTAAAGTGAAACATTTATAGAACTTTAGCAACTGGGCTAGTCAGTAGTCACCCCAAAAAGGAAAAGACTAAAGGCTAAACTGGGTCTGTTGAAAAGTCCAAACATTTAGGCGCGAGAGATGATGAAAACTCCATAAAAGAAGATTTTTACATAAACGACCCTAAGCATGCATCATTGTCAAGTTGATCACAACCTAACTACATGACCAGAAAAGTAATCCCAACTTATTTCCATTATATAAAGTCTGATTCTGGACTTCCGGTGCTCTCCTGCATTCCTGGTGTGTGGGTATAAAACAATAGATGCCATCTCTATTCTTTTTGGTTTACCTGGTTCTATAATAAGTTATAAGTTAGTGATTGATTGACCCCCAACTTCATCAAACTTTCATCCTGCTTCAAACTATAACAGACTAGAGTACGAAACATGTATTATACGAGAATATTATACAATATGTTGCATGTATTTTTTTTTTATCAAAAGAAATTTGATTGAAACAAGGGGATATTACGTAGCTTAACCTGGCATCATGAAAAAAGTATCACACCCCTAAAGTCACATAGACATGTCATCAAACACTACATCATGCAAACATGTCATCGATCAACTTTGGTAGCCTTCTTAGCTAGGCTGTGTGCCACTGTTACAACTTCGAGAAATCTCCATTTAGTGAATAACATCAAAAGCTGATTTGAGCTCTTTTATTTCATGTGTAACTGCTCCAATTTGGCTGAGATCATGCCCAGATTGTTTGATAGCTTTGATAACATTCAAAGCATCAGACTCAACTGCAATTGATCGACTTGAAACCTTCCATCAAACAAAAAGGCATACCAAAGAACCCGGCAAATTATGATGCATAGTATTTAAATTCATTTCTCTTTTCTTTCTTTTAAAATAGATTTATAATAGTTTTCGTTCCGTGTATGAAAAAGAAGTTTAAGAGTTTGTACACAATGGAATAGAATTTTAAGCAATTTTTCCAAACTTAAGAAATGCAAACATATTTGAAGGACTACATATGACAGAAAAAAATATATAATTTCTAAATTGTAAAAAATAAAATAAAGAATAAAAAAGCTCTTACTCAATTTTTTAATACAAATATGTAGCACAACTTAGTAAGTGGTCTAACGGCATAATTTCTCCTTAAAAAGTAAGAGATTGTGAATTTAACTCACGAAGTTGTAATATGTGATCAAAAAATATGTAGCAAGTACAACTGTTACAAAGGAACATGATGTCTAGTTATTGGCTTGCATGGAGTTCGAACCCTAAAATTAATGCGTGAATAAAAAAGGTTTGATAGTGATGAAATGATGATGTTGGAACTTGGAAGACGATTAAGGTTTAATGATGTTGGTCGGTGATTGATTATGATGGGGAGGTTGACGACATATTTGGGACATCCCTAGCTAGCTAATTCGATAAACGAATTGAGGATTAAGACTTATCAGACAACTTTACTATCTGCTTTACAATTTTCCATCCTTTTTTCTAACACAAAACGCGTCTCGACCAATTTGACATGGAGCAAGAAAGATTCATGTATATGAGATTTTTCATTTTTCAGATTTTTCATATTAGTTCTCCATATATTATAGCAATTTTTTTTTTTTTTTTTCTAAACTTAAGTTAAAGAAATCCAAACTCTGGAAGATCTAAAAGATCAGTCTCATCGTAATAGGAAAAGTTAACTAGCTTGTTTGTGGACAAGAGTCACAAGATAAACAAGTTAGCTCGATCTAACTGTGTGTTTAGTTAAGGTTTAAGTTGTTATCTCTGTTTGGTGAACTGGAATCAATCTCTCTGAAAACCCCGGCCCCCACGACACGACATTTCATTTCAGATTCTACAACTGGGGTTAGTTAGATATATAAACGAAGATGATTGATGATCCGTACATGAAGTCTCTCATGGCCAAAGATTGAAGATAGGGAACGACGGATAGATTGAGAGATGGATATGTGAATTGAATGAATGAAAATGAAAGAAAGGCAAACCTGTACATGCAGAGAAACTGGGAAAATGATAAAGACTGATGAAGAAGGAAGAGTAGAGGTCCCGGCCAATAATAATATGCATGGACACAAAAAGTTAACTTACACAGAAAGGGATAGGTGAGTACGAGAAATGGCCCCATGCACGACTACTACCTCTGCAACTCTGATCGATATGTCAACTTGCTCTCTTGAACACTAAACAGTGATTGCATGCAAGGATTGTAGTCGGGAAATATTGCCTGAGCGACCACACCATATTCAACCAGTGAGTGACGGATGCAGGATCGTGTAATGATTTAGGCTAATCAACAGAGGGCGCACAAATTTTTTGACTTCTAATTCCTAACTTTGTTAACTATACTAAACCAATCAGTTCATATTTCAAACGAATTGAATTCAGGCTGAATTGGAGTCGTTGAGTTCAGACAACGCTTGTTTTCTAAAGTTCTGATCTCGCAGAGAATAAATCTGAGGGCTGTTGAACAAAGAAGACACGATTAATTGCAATTTCTCAAGCCAAATCCTTCAACTTTAAGACAAAGAGAGAAGAATTTCGAAATAAATACAAATTCGAGTAAATCATCTCTCAATGAAAACATGAAGATTTTTTTATTGAGAAGAAATAACATGGAGAATTGGAATCATAATTGATTGAATACTCAAGTTTGGTAAGAAAGTTAAAAAGGTGGCTGAGAAATCTGGATTTGCATAGTTATGGCTCAGACAATATTTCATAACTTTTCATTTTTCTGATCTGATTATTTATTGGTATATGATTAGTAGTTGGCATCTCTACACAAAATCAAAAAAAGGTGAGCAACGAAGTTCTAATTTAATTAGAACTTATATTGTTATATATTTGATGGGTCCGGTTCCTGGGACATTACATTTGACACTAATTTTGACACCGTTTCCTGTCCATTAGATTTTAAAAAAATCGATAGACTAGATCAATTGTAGATATGATGTCAACTTATAAAAACTAACGTGGCAATTGACGTGGCATTACTTATTTTATAACAAATCAAATCAAATTAAAAAAACAAAATCAAAACCTAAAATCTGAAAATCAAGTTTGATCGCGATAAAAGAGAAGAAGAAAAAAAAAAAAAAAAAGAGAACGACAGCAGAAGACCAGAAGATCACAGATCAAGAGAGAGAAGAGAACAGACGAGCAAAGAACCAATTTAGTATATTTTCTTTCCCTAATGTGAGGCTATAATTAAGAACCTCGATCTAGGTTCTATGTTGTGCTAAAAACAAAAAGAACCAATTTGTAGAATAACACCCAGACCACATACGCACGTTAATCCAAGCCATGGTTGACATAGTTTGTTTGCTAGCTTCTCATGTTCCAATAGTATTGAGTTGATGAATCATGTGAATGATGCAATTGTTGCCTCTCATGGTTCACTTAATTACCTTTAATCAGCGATGACAATTGAAGCACTACTTTTACAAAAGGATATTTACAAAGACAACGTACTGGCAGCAAGTTGAATTTTATTATTGTACCTTGTTGCAATGGTTTCAGTTTTTGCCTGAAAATTCGTTCACTACAGAAGCAAAGCAACGTCTGAAGTCATCAGTTTTGATGCCTAGATTTCATCAATCTCTCCCTACATTCACACAAGATATTTGCACATTTTACATCATCAAATTTGGATGCAAGAGTATCATGTCTGTAGATCCCATGTTTGTATGATAAATCGTACATATCATCCTCTCAATGCATTTAATACGAAATCAATATATAGGAGTACATCATCTTCTTATAAAAACAAAAATAACATCCTCTTGTACAATAACAAAACTAACCAAAACTCCCTAAAAGAAATTGTAGCCACGAAAAGGAAGGAAAAAAAATCAATAGGGAGGTAAATTTATTCTTCATAGTTGTTGTCTGAATCCTCCTCGTCTGAATCCTCCTTGTCTGAATCTTCCTTGTCCGAAACTGTGAGCGTCTCTTGCATATTTTTACTCTCTACAAATACAAAAGACAAAAGTGTGTGTTAGTAATTATCATAACACTATATGATCTGATAAATAAAAAGAAGAGAAAAGTTAACTTACTTTGATTAGTAGAAACAATAGTTTTTCTTTTTGCATCAGGATTTAAAGGACAAGTAAGCCTATTACACTAGTAGAAAGAAAGACTTAAGCGACGGGAAAAAATCGTCGCCTAAGTTCTCATTTTTGTCGCTTTATAGCTTAAGCGACGAAACCGGTGTCGCTTAAGATTCATCGCATATGACGCGTCTCATAGGTACTTAAGCGACAAAAACATATAATCCGTCGCTTAAGAAAATGAACAAAGCGACGGGGTTTGTTTATGTCGCCACAGACCTGGCGACGAATAATTAACTTAAGCGACGAATTATATTCGTCGCTTAAGTTTTCCAACGACGTATTTTTTTTGTCGTTTTACAGTTAAGGGACGAAAATTATTAGTTTAGCGACGATCCTTTTTTGTCGCTACCTCTAATGCGACGAAGAATTAACTTAGGCGACAAAAATTTTTGTCGCTTAAGTTGTTCAGCGACGTATGTTGTGTTGTCGTTTTACGGTTAAGCGATGAACCTGTTTGGTTTAGCGATGAACGGTTCCGTCGCTATAGCCTTATGCGACAAAAGACTTTTTTAGCCTGTCAACTTTTGGCGCCTAATTTTTACTCTTAAGCGACAAAATAAGCATCTTAAGAGACAAAAAGTTTCGTCGCTTAGGTTTTAGTTTTTTTGAAAAAAAAAATAGTTTTTATTATTATTGAGAGAGATATTATAATAACTCAAAAATATATTCATGTAAGTTATAAATAATTCCTGTAAAACCAAAATAAATTAACCGAAATATTTATATTACTAATAATAATAATAATAAAGTTATCGTACCAACCAAATAAATACTAGCTAATATTGTTTGTACAATTATTTAAACTAAAAAAGTCTACTGATTTCCTAAACTAATCTGAGAAGTGTCAAGGCCCCTATCATCATCGTCGTCTCGAGGTTGTTGGCTTGGGACCGAGGGTGAACACATAGGCTGTAGCCCTATTCGAGCCATGATTTGATCCATTTGCAACTTCAACACTTGATAATCTGCAACAAACTGCTCAGCGATCTTCTGGGCTTTTTCAGCCTTCTCTTGTGCTTTGTCAGCCCTCTCTTGTGCCTCAGCCGCCTCCTTTCTAGCAGCCACTATCTTTGTCATCGCCTCATTATTCGGTCGAGAGCATGAAGAGGAAGATGTTGACCTTCTACTCTTCTCTAGGACGCCTGCTCGTCCAATACCACGAAGGTAAGACCCTTTTGTTTCTCCCATAGCGTTTTGCACAACACTTAGTTGAGTTGGCCAGTCCAAAGGAGGTAGCTGATCCGGTGGGATGTCCGGGTGTTGAGTGCTCTGCAAAGTCTTGGCAATAGCACCTTGTTCCTTCAACTTTTCCTACAATTCAAGAATAATAGTTCCTAAAACCTAAGCGACGAAACTTTGAAAAATCACCGACTTGTCAATTTACATTGGAATAAGCTGAAACTTTCCAGATCAATAGTTCTCATATAGAAGAACAAGAGTACAAAGTTTCAAACCAAAATGAGTCTTAAATCCTGATCAAATTCAGACTTAACACAACTCCGCAGCATAACTCGAATACAATTTCAGCACAAAGCACTTAATTTTAGAAAATCACCATAATTCATCTATCTTATCAAATAACACCAAACTTTGTAGACCAAGAGTAAACATAAGGAAGAACAAGAGCACAAAATTTCAAGCCAAACGAAGACCCAAAACCCAATCAAATACGAAGCAACTGAACTGCTGAACACAAACACAATTTCCAGTGCAGTGTACCCAAATTCAAAAATTCACCATGAATCATCTACCTTATCAAACAACACCAAACTTTCCAGATCAAGGGTAATCACATGGAAGGACAAGGGTACAAAGTTTCAAGCCAAACGGAGTCCTCAATCCTAATGAAATTCGAACTCAAGACAGCTACACCACATAACACCAAAAGTTTCGGCACAAAACACTTATCAGCAATTCACTATAATTTAACTACACTTATTACCAAATGAACATCACATGAAATATACAACAGGCAAAGTGGCATAGAAACTTTGTTAAGGCAGTAGGTATTGATACTTACATAATGCTCAACAGCTTTAGGCTTGTTGATGTCGTATGTCACCGGGTACACGTCAACCACCGGTAATGAAGCACCCTTATCCCTTAGCTCGGCCACCCGGTAAATGATAGGTTTCCTCCCTGAGTGGTGCTCTAACTCTTTCTTACCACGGTTGCTGGAGTTCGCAACCGATCGTCTCTGCACAAATTTTCAAGTCATTAAGAGTCCTAAATCCCACTCAAATCACAAGTACACAGTAGCAAAACTACACAGCAAATGAAACAAGTAAACAGAAAGCAAAGCAATGACATGTATGCAGGTAGTCTAGATTACTTACTGGGAGGTACTGAGTTTGACATGGTAGAGTACAATTATAAGACTATGCATGTATGGAGGAAATGCAGATATGAGTTTAACTAATACTGCTATATACAAGGAAAAAAAGAAGAAGTAAACAACAGCAAAACCATCATTTCCTTGCAATAAAGAGTAAAGCAAAAGTGCAGCAGCCTCATCAGTCAAGTACCTGCAGAGGGAGAAAATGAGAAATGCAAAACGAAAGTTGTACTCCCAGTTTGCATACACTATATTGAGCACCATAGCTGTGCAGATTGTATTCTGGAAACAATATACATAAACTCATCTTTTTCGTTTCTTCTCAAAAAAAATATATATATATATTATATACATAAACTCATGTGAATATTCATTCTTTTGGTGTCGTACATGAGCTAAATGGCAGCATAACATCCAACAAATGAATCCATCATAACATCCAACAAAAGAATCCATCATCAGGTAAGATACTACTAATATAAATATCCATGCCAATTTATTGTTTCTAAAAACACATATTGAGATTTTCCTAGAATGATATTGATCACTATTGTGCTATCTTGATATAACAATGAGTGGTAGCTAACTTCCCTACCAGGGAAAATCACCACAAATCACCTACCCTATCAAATAACACCAAACTCTCATAACCAAAACTTAATTTATACCTTGTACTTGTCCGATTCAAAATGCGTGCAAAGCCACTCCCACTCATCCCGCCTGTGCAAAAGCTCTTCTGGAATCACGTCTCTCCCCCCAAGCTTGTGA
>NC_020493.1:12977650-12985338 GCF_000184155.1 Fragaria vesca subsp. vesca | reverse complement strand
GATCTGAGTACTTCCATACATAATCTGATCATAAGTTTTCCAACATGTTATGACATACATCGTATGATAATTTTTTTTCTTTGAAGAAGAAGAGGTAGATGATGATGGTACTCTCTATTTCAACTTAGACATATATACTTATTTCAACTTCTTGTTGTTGTTGTTTTTTTTAATTTTTTTATCAAAAGCTTCTTGTTGTTCATATCACAAAATGATTTGAGTACTTCCATACATAATCTCACTAGTAGAAATAAAGACTTAAGCGACGGGAAAAAATCGTCGCCTAAGTTCTCATTTTTGTCGCTTTATAGCTTAAGCGACGAAACCGGCGTCGTTTAAGATTCGTCGCATATGACGCGTCTCATAGGTACTTAAGCGACAAAAACATATAATCCGTCGCTTAAGAAAACGAACAAAGCGACGGGGTTTGTTTATGTCGCCACAGACCTGCAGGCGACGAATAATTAACTTAAGCGACGAATTATATTCGTCGCTTAAGTTTTCCAGCGACGTATTTTTTTTGTCGTTTTACAGTTAAGGGACGAAAATTATTAGTTTAGCGACTATCCTTTTTTGTCGCTACCTCTAATGCGACGAATAATTAACTTAGGCGACAAAAAATTTTGTCGCTTAAGTTGTTCAGCGACGTATGTTGTCTTGTCGTTTTACGGTTAAGCGACGAACCTGTTTGGTTTAGCAACGAACGGTTCCGTCGCTATAGCCTTATGCGACAAAAGACTTTTTTGGCCTGTCAACTTTTGGCGCCTAATTTTTACTCTTAAGCGACAAAATAAGCATCTTAAGAGACAAAAAGTTTCGTCGCTTAGGTTTTAGTTTTTTTGAAAAAAAAAAATGTTTTTATTATTACTGAGAGAGATATTATAATAACTCAAAAATATATTCATGTAAGTTATAAATAATTCCTGTAAAACCAAAATAAATTAACCGAAATATTTATATTACTAATAATAATAATAAAGTTATCGTACCAACCAAATAAATACTAGCTAATATTGTTTGTACAATTATTTAAACTAAAAAAGTCTACTGATTTCCTAAACTAATCTGAGAAGTGTCAAGGCCCCTATCATCATCGTCGTCTCGAGGTTGTTGGCTTGGGACCGAGGGTGAACACATAGGCTGTAGCCCTATTCGAGCCATGATTTGATCCATTTGCAACTTCAACACTTGATAATCTGCAACAGACTGCTTAGCGATCTTCTGGGCTTTTTCAGCCTTCTCTTGTGCTTTGTCAGCCCTCTCTTGTGCCTCAGCCGCCTCCTTTCTAGCAGCCACTATCTCTGTCATCGCCTCATTATTCGGTCGAGAGCATGAAGAGGAAGATGTTGACCTTCTGCTCTTCTCTAGGACGCCTGCTCGTCCAATACCACGAAAGTAAGACCCTTTTGTTTCTCTCATAGCGTTTTGCACAACACTTAGTTGAGTTGGCCAGTCCAAAGGAGGTAGCTGATCCGGTGGGATGTCCGGATGTTGAGTGCTCTGCAAAGTCTTGGCAATAGCACCTTGTTCCTTCAACTTTTCCTACAATTCAAGAATAATATGTACAAGTCATATATGCAACTATTATAACATCATCAAAACATGATAACTGAAGCAGTAATCAGCTTTACCAAATACACATCACATGAAATATGCAACAGGCATCAGCTTTACAATATAACAATCAAACACCAAACTACTATGGACACCCATAGTATCATCACACACCACGAAAGCTTCTAATGATCCTTGTAATTCTGGAATGTAGCACGGTTCTCTATACACTAGCAACATGCTTATACACACACACACTTAGCTCAACAGAAAACAAGGAAGCATACTTAAAATTTTGGGACTTTACCAACTGCAAGGTAAACTTTGAAAAATCACCTACTTGTTAATTTACATTGGAATAAGCTGAAACTTTCCAGATCAATAGTTCTCATATAGAAGAACAAGAGTACAAAGTTTCAAACCAAAATGAGTCTTAAATCCTGATCAAATTCAGACTTAACACAACTCCGCAGCATAACTCGAATACAATTTCAGCACAAAGCACTTAATTTTAGAAAATCACCATAATTCATCTATCTTATCAAATAACACCAAAATTTGCAGACCAAGAGTAAACATAAGGAAGAACAAGAGCACAAAATTTCAAGCCAAAAAAAGACCCAAAACCCAATCAAATACGAAGCAACTGAACTGCTGAACACAAACACAATTTCCAGTGCAGTGTACCCAAATTCAAAAATTCACCATGAATCATCTACCTTATCAAACAACACCAAACTTTCCAGATCAAGGGTAATCACATGGAAGGACAAGGGTACAAAGTTTCAAGCCAAACGGAGTCCTCAATCCTAATGAAATTCGAACTCAAGACAGCTACACCACATAACACCAAAAGTTTCGGCACAAAACAGTTATCAGCAATTCATTATAATTTAACTACACTTATTACCAAATGAACATCACATGAAATATACAACAGGCAAAGTGGCATAGAAACTTTGTTAAGGCAGTAGGTATTGATACTTACATAATGCTCAACAGCTTTAGGCTTGTTGATGTCGTATGTCGTCGGGTACACGTCAACCACCGGTAATGAAGCACCCTTATCCCTTAGCTCGGCCACCTAGTAAATGATAGGTTTCCTCCCTGAGTGGTGCTCTAACTCCTTCTTACCACGGTTGCTGGAGTTGGCAACCGATCGTCTCTGCACAAATTTTCAAGTCATTAAGAGTCCTAAATCCCACTCAAATCACAAGTACACAGTAGCAAAACTACACAGCAAATGAAACAAGTAAACAGAAAGCAAAGCAATGACATGTATGCAGGTAGTCTAGATTACTTACTGGGAGGTACTGAGTTTGACATGGTATAGTACAATTTTAAGACTATGCATGTATGGAGGAAATGCAGATATGAGTTTAACTAATACTGCTATATACAAGGAAAAAAAGAAGTAAACAACAGCAAAACCATCATTTCCTTGCAATAAAGAGTAAAGCAAAAGTGCAGTAGCCTCGTCAGTCAAGTACCTGCAGAGGGAGAAAATGAGAAATGCAAAACGAAAGTTGTACTCCCAGTTTGCATACACTATATTGAGCACCATAGCTGTGCAGATTGTATTCTGGAAACAATATACATAAACTCATCTTTTTCGTTCTTCTCCAAAAAAAAAAATATATATATATATATTATATACATAAACTCATGTGAATATTCATTCTTTTGGTGTCATACATGAGCTAAATGGCAGCATAACATCTAACAAATGAATCCATCATAACATCCAACAAAAGAATCCATCATCAGGTAAGATACTACCAATATAAATATCCATGCCAATTTATTGTTTCTAAAAACACATATTGAGATTTTCCTAGAATGATATTGATCACTGTTGTGCTATCATGATATAACAATGAGTGGTAGTTAACTTCCCTACCAGGGAAAATCACCACAAATCACCTACCCTATCAAATAACACCAAACTCTCATAACCAAAACTTAATTTATACCTTGTACTTGTCCGATTCAAAATGCATGCAAAGCCACTCCCACTCATCCCGCCTGTGCAAAAGCTCTTCTGGAATCATGTCTCTCCCCCCGAGCTTGTGAATCTCGGACAAGTCATGCTTCCATTCACGGAATACACTTGCCACCCTTTTATTTATCCATTTAATGGCTTTTACATCATTAAAATCAATGATAAAAAAACACTGCAAGACATAGAAAACATGAAACCATTAAGTTGCAATGATGCAGGGAATCAAAATACCAAAAAAATTAATACCATGATGCATGGAAATTGAGAGATATACCAATACAAAAAATTAGAACCATATCAGAGAACAGAGATTATGTTTCGTTCTATCAACAGAGAAGACTAGAGAAAGGAACAAACCAATCTTTAGAAGAAAATCCCAAATGCTTATCCACAAATTGGGATTTCCACCTTGCCTAGGAATTCACAGATAACACTTTCAAATAACGGAACTGAACCTTATGATCTAAAGTATTAGCTGCTTGCAGCACTAGACAGGGAAAGTTCCACTTTGCACTTATGAATAGATGCACAGTTCCTACCAATTAACAAGACTCATGATTGGATGATATGATGGAACTTTATGAGAGAAATAATCATAAAAACCAAGTCGATCAAAGTCCCAATCAAGTTCTTTAAGCATATCTACTTGCAACTATATAAGAGCATCATCCATGATTGGAACAAGAAACACTATGAGAAAGTGACACAAAACGTACACAAACACTATAAGTACCAAAGACAAAACATATGTGATCCATCTCATGATTTATCTGTATTTTGAATAACTAAGTCGTTCTCTTTCTTTGTAATCCCTTAGGGTTTATTCAATTAAGCCAAATTCTTTACTTCTAAGTCCTCAATAAAAAAAAAACAAGTGAGGAGAAGAAGAAAAAAACTCAAATAGATCATTGATCAACTGATCAACGTATGTAGCAGTACGTGGATTGAGATAGGGGAATCATAAACCCCACAATTGGTATGAAACATGAGTCAAATATTGCATTCAAATCCAAACACTCATAATCAAGTTGTGAAAAACCTGAGACATGCAAAGTTCATGCTACTTAGCACTCATACTGATTTGACACATCTATATCCTATCATTCCTATGCATGAAAAACAACAGACACACACTATATATAAAATCCAAAGAGATCAGTTTGATTATTTCCCAGACACTACTTCATTTGATTAAATACAGTAACTAATCTCATCGATCTCTTTTGTCATTTGATAACTTTTCTCTTGCTGATAAACTTTATGTACAAGCAATCAGATACAATCACAATCTAGATGTACAAGCACTTGAAATTAAGCCAAATTCCTAATTCTGTTTCTACTCCAACCAAACATATTATCAGAACAAAGCATTTTAGGCTTTTAGCACTTGAAAGGGAATCAAAATACCAAGATGCAGGGAATCAAAATACCAAAAAAATTAACTGAAAGTTATCTTAACTTACAGTGAAACCGTCAAAAAGCTTCTTCCTCTCCTCCTTGTCTAAATCATACCACGATCCCTTCTTCATTGCCACTCTTTTTCGTATGATGCTTCCAAGACTATTGACAAAGAGGCTGCATACATCCGAATTACGGGGTCCATCAATCACTTCCCAATCAAAGTCCAAGTCGATCTTCTTCCCCGTGCTTTTCACAATATCAGCCACCTTTGCGTTGTTCACCACACCCCGGTTGCCTTTCTGGGGAGGTCCTCCGGTTTTCTTCGGTTTCCGGCGAGCGCTGAAAACCCTGGGTGCACCCTCAGCTGGTGTTTCTGCTACTTGGGTCGTTGACTCGTCTTCGTCGTCGGTTAGAGGGGGAGCCGATGAAGCAAGAGATCCTGCAGGCGCCGTCGTCGTCGGAGTGGCTGTGTTGGACCCGGCAGAAGAGGAGCCGTATTGTTGCGCACACTCCAGTCGCAGACGCTCCTCCGCCTCCTCCCTAGCTTTCCTTTTCCTGAGCGCCGGCGGCATCTAGGTAGTGAGAGGAGAAAGAGGACCGGGAGTGAAACCAGGAGGAAGATGAGTGAAGGGATTTGGGGACCAGTAAAGAGGAAGAGGGCCGGTAAGGAGGAAGAGGGGTAAGGAGGGCGGTAAGTAAGGAGGAAGAGGGCCGGGAGTGAAGGGAGGGCTGGGAGTGAAGGGATTTGAGGGTTTTTTTCAATGTGTTAGGGATTGAGATCAGGAAGTGCGCGCTGAAACAATATACATAGTGAGGCTTAAGCGACGGCAACATTTAAAACTTCTGTCGCTTAAGTTTGTTTAAATTTGGGCCAAAATTTGGTCCTGGAATGCAGCCCGCCAAATATTTTGGGACTTAAGCGACGATGTATTTATTTTTCGTCGCTTAAGTGACTTAAATTTTTGACTTTCCGCCAAATAATATACATTTTAAAGCGACGAAAATAACAAAATTCGTCGCTTAAGTTGGAAAATCATTTATATTTCACTTATTTCATTTTCTGCTAATTAATACTCATAAAATTTGATATATAATAGATAGTGAGAACAATCGAAATAAGTCTATACCCGGTTTGCTTCAAATTTGGCGTTCGGTGTCCAATTGACTATTATGATACCTTTTTGGAAGCAGAACGGCCCAACGAACAAAACTCGTGGTTTTACCACGACATATGGGCTTTTTAGGCCATCCGAGTCCATTTAGGCCTTCAAAATGCATATTTACTTATTTTCAGACATTTATTTTAATAGTTTGTTTTGAATTTGGTTTTCTTTTTAATCCATGGGCTTTTAGGCTTTGATGTTAGTTGTCCTAAGGTTTATTTGCTCTTATATAAGGAGCATTTATCAGTTCTAGTTGTCAGCTTTCATATTAATAAAAAACCTTGAGTTTATCTTAATTCTCTAGTGGATCCCAGAACTCCTCTCGATAGTTTCATATTAATAAAAAACCTTGACTAGTGGATTCAAGTTGCCGTTGGTGGATTCTAACGTTTATATTTCTGCTACATCGAAAATGTTAGTAAAGTATAAAACTAAATCAATCAGAAATTAATACATATCACAACTAATAGAATAAATTACATTACATATATAATAAATTCATGACATAATAAATCGAAAATTTGACCCCTCCGAACACATAATGAGTTTTCAATCGCTATCAACGTAGTCTCTGTCTTCTAAATCATCCTCACTCACTTCATATAAATGATCGTCTGAGTCTTCCTCGTCGTCGTCAATGAAGTCCTCAGTTGGTGGGATGAATGGAAGTGAACCGAAGTCAAACTCTAAATTAGAAATGGGAGCGTACTCGCGGGGTTGGAAGTGGATGTCGTTGTTGATGCGAATAGTCTCCGTGTCGGGGATATTAGACGTTGAGGCTTCTTGATATGGTTCAAGAGTCACATTCTCAATATCTCTATTCGCAATACCCATCTCAAGTGTAGTTGCAGTGTAAATACCTCTATGTGACATCACGTTAACAATTTTCCAACCCCCACCCTCCTTTGGATCATCAAGATAAAAAACTTGTCTTGCCATTGTGGCAACAATAAACGGTTGATTCTCATACCAGCTTGTGCATGTATTCACTGATAACAAACCATAATCCATCTTGGTACTCCTTGGTATATTTGGGTCATTAAACCATCTACACTTCAATAACACAACTGGCATACCAATTGCGTAGATTAGTTCGACAACAGATATAACGACCCCGTAATATTCAGCTCCGTCTTCTGTACCCACACACATCACGCCACTGTTTTGTGTCTTTCGACCATAATCTCGATGCAATGTCAAAAACTTAATGCCGTTGATTACACAAGCAGCATATATATTCACATGTTGCGGCTTACCAGCCAAATACGACAACTCGGGTTTGTAGTGTACACTATTTTCTTCTTGCAACTTTGCAACCTGAAAAAACATCAAAACATGTTAATTTTTGGAAATCACAAACACATGAAATTCTCGTGTAAAAACATGAAACTCAAACGCACCCATTTTATGAAGTATTTAGGAAATGTCTTCTTTTGTCATCTCTTCCCTATCTGTCACCATATTAATTTGCAAAGTTGTTCATGTGGATGTCTAAACATGTCGATTTGGTCACAGTGTCGCAGTACCCACCAATGAGCCTCAACAATCTCATCATCGGTTAATCTTTC
>NC_020493.1:12969466-12977630 GCF_000184155.1 Fragaria vesca subsp. vesca | reverse complement strand
TTTTGTGTCTTTCGACCATAATCTCGATGCAATGTCAAAAACTTAATGCCGTTGATTACACAAGCAGCATATATATTCACATGTTGCGGCTTACCAGCCAAATACGACAACTCGGGTTTGTAGTGTACACTATTTTCTTCTTGCAACTTTGCAACCTGAAAAAACATCAAAACATGTTAATTTTGGAATCACAAACACATGAAATTCTACGTGTAAAAACATGAAACTCAAACGCACCCATTTTTATGAAGTATTTGGAAATGTCTTCTTTTGCATCTCTTCCCCATCTGTCACCATATTTAATTTGCAAAGTTGTTCATGTGGATGTCTAAACATGTCGATTTGGTCACAGTGTCGCAGTACCCACCAATGAGCCTCAACAATCTCATCATCGGTTAATCTTTCAGAAATTGGTAATTTCCCAAACAAACGGATATCATCAGAAACAACTTAAATGTTGAACCTAGGTGTATTCTCACTGCTAACATGCTCTGTTTCTTGATGGAGATAATTTTCATTAGAGGTTACACACTCATGTGCCTTGTATGCCTCTGCTATTGACCCCTTCGAACGATATTTATTTTTAACGTACCCCTTATATCCGCCGAGTTGTCTGAAAAAAAAAAACGTCGGAGTTAGTTTATTGAGCTCGCCAATAATATAATAAATCAAAGATATAAAGTACGTGCTAGGAAATAGTAAATTTTTACCTTCCATGAGAAACATCCAGGTGTTGTGTACTGGACCGGTAAGCAACACTTGTTCAGGCAGGTGGATCATGAGGTGAACCATAATAGAAAAAAAAGTGGGGGGGGGGGCAATCCTCTCCAGTTTGCAAGGATGTAGACGATGTCTTCTTTTAATGTAAGAACATCTGACTTCTTCAACTCCCGAGCACATAACTTCTGCCAGAACCGGAACAAGGCGCGCTACTAATGGCTCCACAACATCACAATGCAACACTAGTCTAATTACGACTGGAAGTAGCCGCTGCAGCAAAACGTGACAGTCATGCGTCTTCATTCCAATTATCTTCTCTTCTCCCACTTTAACACATCGAGATATATTTGCTGCATACCCTTGAGGATACTTAACATCTTGAATCCAGCTGAAAACTTTAGGCCTCAAAGTCGGCTTCACCTAGTAGGGTGCAACAGGCATAACAACTTTAGAGCCGGTCCGTTTTACCCACAAGTGTGGGCGTAAACCCATATTTTGCAAATCGCACCGCGCTTTGATAGTGTCCTTAGTCTTTTCTTTTATATCCAGAATTGTTCCAACAATGTTGTCACAAACATTCTTCTCTATATGCATGACATCTAGGTTGTGCCTTATTCTTAACTTTGACCAGTAAGGCAGCTCAAAGAATATACTCTTGTGTGTCCAATTTGCAAGATACGAAGGACGTTTAGGATTCCGAGCCAATACTTCACGATCACTGCTCAGAGTTCCGAAGTCAAAGGAGTTCAACAAATCTAAAATTTCATCGCCACTCCATTCTCGGGGTTTCAGACCAAACTCTTGTTTCCCATCGAAGTTACTGCATCAAGTCTCCATTCATGATCATCTGGAAGCCATCTACGAGCTCCCATATAACACACCCTATCAGCGTGCCAACTAGAATTGATGTCGGTTAAGCAGAGTGGACAAGCTTTGTACCCTTTAGTGGTATGAGAGGACAACATCCCGAACCAGGAAAATCGCTAATAGTCCACATCAGTGATGCTCTCATCATGAATGAAGTACCGGTAAGCTTGTCAAAAGTCAATGCTCCATTTTCCCATAACCCATTCAACTCATCAATCAGTGGTCTCAAATACACATCGAGACACTTACCTAGAGACTTTGGTCCTGGAATTAACAGAGCCAACATGTTATATTCCTTCTTCATTAACATCCAGGGAGGCAGGTTGTAACAAACAACAATAACAGGCCAGATACTGTAAGACAAGTTCATGTTTCCATAGGGATTAAACCCGTCTGTTGAGAGTCCGAGCCTTACGTTTCGAACGTCTGCAGCGAAATCAGGAAATGATAAGTCAAATGATTTCCATGCTTCCCCATCTGCGGGGTGTATCAGCGCATCGTCATCTTCCCTCGGAATACCGTGCCATCTCATATCCTCAGCAGTTTTTTCACACATGTAGAGGCGCCGCAGCCTAGGAGTCAACGGGAAATAACGAAGCACCTTCATAGGAATCATTTTCCCTTTAGGGGAAAGAGTATCTTCCCACCTCGACGCATTACACTTACGACATCTAAATGCGTCTTTGTAATCTCTGTAAAACAGAACACAATTATTCTTACAAGCTTCAATTTTCACATAATCAAGACCGAGGTCGTTCAGGATCTTTTTTGCATTGTAATGACTCGATGGTAGTTTGTTTGCAGGAGGAAGCAAACGTCTGATAAATGATGATACGTCATCAAAATGTTCGTTCGAGGTCCTGTGCTTCTTTTTCAGACTCATATGTTCCATGAGAGAACTCAAAACAGTTTCTGAACGTCCCTCGTACACTGGGGTCTGCGCTTCTTCGAGCATCCTGTTGTACTTATCGTAATCACCAGTGTTTGGGTTCGAGAAAGTAGAATATGTTTCCTGGGGTGCATCAAAATTCTCTTCCTGATGATATCTTGAAGCATATGGAAAAGCATCATGTAGCATGTTCAACGTGGGATCCATATAAGGGCTGACGGAAGCACTAGATGAGCCAGCCTCATGCAAGTTATTTGGTTGGAAATAAGGCATTATAGGATCATTAACTAGCACTTCACCGTGTTTAGTCCATGTAGTATAATACGGATCCATGCCGTAATGTGACAAATGCTTTTCTATACCCTGAATTGTCTCCCAACTACCGCAACAACATCTTTTACATGGACACTTGTGCCATTCCTTTCCACCACCGTATTGTTGTACAAATTGCAGAAAATCTACGATCCCCTGTATATATAAAGGGTGTCCCCTATTGTACTGCATCCAGCTCTTGTCCATTTTTTCCGCATGCCTATCATAATAGAAAAAAAAATGCACATTGTTAGCAACAAATAAGCACATATATCCATTCAATTCTTCTTCTTCATCACCTTATGCCTCCGGTTAGGGTCCTAATCCGATTTGGGAGAACATGACTTTGTTTCGCACTGATTTATGTTATAGTGGTTTCGAATCCGACGTGGGAAAATTTCGGCAACATCTCCCTACAGTTCCCCAAGTGCATCAATTTCTATACCTAATGTGCACTCGAGGAACAATAGCGGGAGACCATGTCGAAATTACCCACTATCGAAAACTGAACCACCACATCATAAATCAGTGCGAATTAAAGTCATGTTCTTCCAAACTGTCTAAAAATGGGACAATTCAAGAATCATTTTGTCAAACAAAGTTGTAACAAAATAATTCTTGAACGGGATTTCTAAGGCTAAACATGTAAGTAGCTAGAATGCAAGAATATTATCATTCTTACATTCATCACGCAAATAAACACACATAATCATTTGCATACAGAAAAATGAAATATATATGAAAAAATATATTACCAAAATATTCTCATAAATATATAATACCAAATATTCTCATAAATATTCAACATAAACCTAAATATTCTCATATATATATATTACCAAATATTCTCAAAATTCTCATATATATTACCATGCATGCCAATATTCTCACAAAGTGTACAGTCAACCTAAATATATTCTCATAAATATATATATTACTAAAATTTAACATTTAGCAATATGAATAATATATATATATATATATATATATATAAACAAGAAAACCAATAGCTAGGTAACCAAAATTCATCATAAAACCAACACACATCTAAAAATATTAGTAACAATAATTGACCGGAATATTTCACCGGAAAACTCATCAGGAAAAAATGGTAGAAAAGAGGGAGAAAGAGCATTTACCAAACTACAAACTAGTGGATGAAGATGAACAATGCATTAGAAGAACACGGATGATGATCATGCATCAAATAAGCCAGAGATTTGCGAGATTGATTTGTGCAGATTTTTTTTCACTGTAGCTCGATCTGTTTTCCTGCAGTTTTTCGATCTGGAAGTGAAGCAAAGAAGATTTCACTTAAGCGACGGAATATTTCGTCGCTTAAGTCAAAAAGTTTTGTCGCTTAGGATAATGGGACAAACACTTTCGTCGCTTTAAACTCAAGTTCCGTCGCTTTAATCTTAAACTAACACGACGAAACTAAATTCGTCGGTTAGGTGAAGGATATAATGCGAGGAACAATTTCGTCGCTCAAGAGCCAAATATTCCGTCGCTTTAGTTTTAACCTCTGACGACGAAAATTAAATTTGTCGGGTAGGTGAAGGCTATAATGCGACAAAAAATTTCGTCGCTCAAGATTCAAAATTTCTGTCGCTTTAGTCTAACATTAAAGCGACGAAATATGAATTTGTCAGTTAGGGTAATGATATCGTGCGACAAACTAATTTGTCGCTTAAGCGTTAAATTTTTGTCGCTACATAAATTTTTTGCGATAAAATCCTTGTTGTCGCCTTATTAGGACCTGTGGCGACAAATCTTAAGCGACAAAAATATTTCGTCGCCCCAGAAAATTGTAGCGACGAAAAAAGTATCTTTAGCGATGATATCCGTTTTCGTCGCTTAGGAATTGCTTAAGCGACAAAATATGAAAGTACCCGTCGCTTAAGCCTTTTTTTCTACTAGTGTTTTGTCCTGACTGTTGGCATATTGTACACTTTCTCTGCTTACTTTGAGCCAACTCCATACCCCCTTTTATCCTCTTAGAACTTTTTATTATTCTTCTGTTGTTCTCATCCTTCTTTCTACCCTTAGTCTTTGAGATATTTGGATCCAAAAGCAATGGCCCAGAGGACTTACTGGTACATTTATTTGCTGCTTCACCTTGGACAACATTATCTTGATACTCCATATCATCTTCTTGTGACACCTTATTTATCTCTGAAATTTTTTTTGACAATTCATCTAAACCATCCAAGAAAATTGTGTATGCCTCATCAGAGGGTGCAGCATAACAAGCTAGTTGAGTGGCTCTCCGACACATGTGACTAAATCTCAATGCTTCTGATTGTTCTTTACCATCATTCTGTACCAAGGCTTCAGAATCCGTAACTCTAAACTTATTTGCTCCTTGTTTCCATCTTGAAAGAATAAAGTGGGACGGTATTGTATCAATGTCTTGACGAACAAATACTTTCATAATATGCCAGCAAATTATTCAAAATTTTGGCATTCACATTTACCCGCATGCGTTTGTAAATTCAACTCCACCAAAAACTCTTACGAGTTATCAATTTTCCTCATCACTGAGTATCTATGAAACTGACTGTCAGAACCCCTTTCTTCAACTTTAAGCCGTTTGACTCTAGTCCATTCGCTCTTGAATTTTTCAAATATATTTCTGGTATACACTTGTGCTGCATGTTTCAAAAGGAAGTCATCATCATCTACAATACGATATTTATGCTCTGATATAAAATCTTCGCTGCTTTCCCTTGTAACAATCTTCTGTAAGGCTTGTTCATACTTGACAACAAATTCTCTTAGATTTGTCGTTGAAGTAACAAAGTCATCAAAAAATGCATTAGTGTCTTCACTACGCCCTGTTGTATTCATTCCAGCAAAAAATATACTGCGATTATATATTGGAACCCAAGATTCACGGATTTCATAGAATTGTTGTAGCCATTCATTCTGTCCCAAATCATGCTCCTCAATCAACTTTTTCCATTGCTCTTCAAAATCGGTTGCTTTGTATGTTGCCCGTATACACTTTTTCATGCCAGTCTTGAAGTTGAACTTTTGATAATATACATGTGACAACTTTTCACCAAACTTCTTCTTTATATGCCAAATGCAAAGACGGTGACGAGTAGTAGGAAAAATCTTTGCAATTGCTCCTTTCATTGCCAAATCTTGGTCAGTGATAATAGATGACGGATATCGACCTCCCATAGCTTCAAGCCACGTCTCAAATAACCATAAAAATGTCAACTCGGTCTCATCTTGTAAAAGAGCACATCCAAATTGTATAGATTGGAAGTGATGGTTAACTCCCATAAAAGGCGCAAAAGGCATGTCATACTTGTTTGTCCGATATGTTGTATCAAATGTTACTACATCCCCAAAATACTGATACGCCGTCCTTGATCTAGAATCCACCCAGAAAAAGTTAGTTGCTTTACCATCTTCATCACACTGGATAGCATAAAAGAATTGTGGACTTTCTGCTTGCTTTTTTCTAAAGTAATTGAGGACTGATTGTGCATCTCCAGATTCCAACTCTTTGTGTCTCACATTCCTTAAATGATTATAACAGTCCCTATTGTCAAAACCAATATTAGGAGCACCACCAAACATTGAAGGAACTTTACTAATTCGTAAGTTTTCTCTCTGAAAAGCTTCTGTTAAATCTTTTGCTGCATCAGGCATATGTCTATTCGACTTCATCATCATTCTTCGAGCTGGTGACACTATTTTATGGTTGTGGATGTCACTGAAAACTGAAACTTTCCATCTGTTAGTCCATTTGTCATGAAGAACTCGCATATTAGCCTCACACCCACATTTAACAGTTGAACAACTTCTACGCCTCTTCTTTTCAATCTGTATATCACATGTTTCTGCCTCATCATTCTCAGATATCTCGTCTTTCTCTGTCAGATCATCTTCTTTTTGAGTTTGCATGACATGTTTACCTTCATGTGCACAGACAAATAATCTACATGTCACTTCGTTTGACTGTGATCTATACTTTGATGAACTTCGGATACGAGTCCAGAAACCTTCTTGTCGACCATAAGCTTCATAATATTGTCCGGCCTCATTTAATGTTTCAAAAATCATTCCAACATAAGGGGATTTTAGTTTTCGGACTTCTTTCTCTTGAGAATTGTGATCACTTGCTTTATCAATGGATGCTTGGTTCAACGAGAATTCAAGATTGTCATCTTCTATCGTCAAGTCCATTGATTCCAACCTGAACAACACTACATGATCATAGATATCCATTAAACAAATTGGATAACAACACATTTAAAGAAAAACGTTGGAGATATCAGACGCTTTGATCAAGTTGTATGCAAATTTAGTTATAATGATTGCCAGAATCATATATATATATTAAAGGAATAGCTACTGGTTTATGATTTGAGACATCAAGGCTTACTGCTCTTTCTGCATATCCTTCTTTAAAATTTATCTCCACTTGCTTAGTTTTTGTACTCTATTCAAATCATAAAGTTGCAGCTGTAATATATAAAACCTTCATAGACCAATGACTACGGAAACAAATTATACAATATAATTCATACCGTATCATTCCATGGACCAAATCATACAGCTCTCCATAGCAATTTTTCTTTTTGGTCGAAAGATCAATGGCAATTTGGTTTCGTTTCCGTAAACAATAAAACCAATTATAGTAAACCCTAATTTTGTCGAAAGTATAAAGATGTGAGACCGGAGAAGATGCTTTGAGTGTCTTGGTTCTTTGCTCGTCTGCTCTCTTCTTTCTCTTGATCTGTATTCTTCTGGTCTTCTGCTGTCGTTCTTTTTTTTTTTTTTTTTTTCTTCTTCTTTTTATCGCGATCAAATTTGATTTTCAGATTTTAGGTTTTGATTTTGTTTTTTTAATTTGATTTGATTTGTTATAAAATAAGTAATGCCACGTCAATTGCCACGTCAGTTTTTATAAGTTGACATCATATCTACAATTGATCTAGTCCATCGATTTTTTTTAAAATCTAATGGACAGGAAACGATATCAAAATTAGTGTCAAATATAATGTCCCAGGAACCAGACCCATATTTGATTGTTGAGTATTGATTCAATTATGGGTGCGGCGATTGCCACCCCACCAAATATTTTGTTCACCCCACATTTCAATTTTAAACTAAATATTCTAATACTAACCCCATAATCAAGAATTTTTGTGAAAATATAATATTAAACTAAAATCTATAAAATTTAAACAACAACAATTCTCTACATATTTACATCGGAAAAAAAAAAAAAAAAAACAAATTCTCTACATCTTTCAAATCAGATTTGAAAATCTCTTCAATCTTCAACAGGGTGGTTATACTGTGTGGTGTGATTGGTCGTTCTTATTTTTATTTCATTTATGGCTTCAAATATAG